>NW_006916485.1:4098-41446 GCF_000464535.1 Endocarpon pusillum Z07020 | reverse complement strand
TCCCCTGCCTGATCTCCTCGGCGCGCATGAGGAAGACGTTCAGTACGCCGGCGCTGGCTACGGCGGCGAAGGGCACGAGGCGGCTTAGTATGGTTCGTGTACTCGGGCTGAGGCGTTTGAGCCGCGGCACCAGGGCGTTGAGACCTAGTGCGACGGAGCAGGAGGCTGAGACGGCGAGGAGATAGGATTTGGTCATCTGCGAGGTGGACAGTGGGGTTGATTTGTTGGCGTTGGCGCTGTTGATCCCGACTTAGAGGGATTGGTTCGCTATCTGCCAGAGGAGGGTGCCGGTTGTGCCCATGTTGGGGGTCAGCATGCCGGCGGTGACGATGAGGTTCGAGATGACGAAGCAGGACATGCGGAAGGGGAGGAAGACGGGCTGGCCCGTGTCTGTTTGTCTCGAAGGTGTTTATCATCAGCTTGGGCTGGGAGGGGACGCTTGGGGGGGGTGGATGTAGGATGCAGACCAGGATGCAATGTCGAGTCTACGATCTTCTTCGCCTGCCATATCTCTGGTGTCATTGTCTTGATCTCCCCTTTCTTGTAGGATGACACCAGTCGTTTGGCATTTTCGAGGCCAGAGGAGGAGACCAAAAGGGTTCTGTGGGTTGGACAGCGGCGGTCAGCAACGATATGGTGACAGGGGAGCAAATACGCAGTGGCGGTATACCTACCACACCATTCCTGGCGAGGAGGTCTTCCATGCTGTGTCAGTCCAAGTCACTGACCTGGGATCTGCTATGCCGGCTGACTGCTTGACTCGGCCCCAGTAGGTGGAGAGGTCATATTGCGAGGCAGGGAGTTCTCTGCTCCCAGGCAAGGAAGCTGACATGATGAATTGAACAGCTGTGATTTTCCCAAATCGCGGCAAAGCAAGAGTTGCAAGGATCGAAACAATATGTGATAGATTGGGAGATTGGGAGATTTGTCGAAGTTGATCGAGGCACAATTGGCAACCGATTAGGGGAGGGGAGCTGAGTGATTGACTCCCCACTCCCCCCCAACAGGTAGACACACATCGGGACCACTACCAGGATCACTCATATGCATACTACAGTAAATATCAGAGGCGAGATGTGAATCACCGCAACTCATCCGCATCTTCACTTGAGCCTCCATGGCTAAGCATGGTGTGACGGAATTCGGAATTCGGAATTCGGTAGCAAAAGATAGACATGAACAGAGCTACTGGTTGAATGAGCACAAGGACAAGGACAAGGACAAGGACAAGGACGCTGACCTGGATCAGGCGTAGATTCTTTTGTATGAATGAGCAGAGTCTCAACAAAAGAGCTGTCTTTTGGTTTTGGTTTGATTTTATGCACAAGAGGCATGCCATTTCCGGCTCCGGCGCCTGGCCGTCAAGTCCCCCATACGAGCCATCACAGATAGAAATAGTAGTGATAGGTCACACGAAGCGATCAGCACTAGATCCTGAACAGAGTCTAGCAAAAGATGGAAATGATGATGCCCTCTTCCCAATGCATGCACTCATGTCTCCTGATTTCATGTGGACTGACAAACACGCCACTGTGGCCTTCGCCGCCATCGCTGCCATCGCTGCCATTGCTCATGAGTTTTCATGTCCCTCAACCCGTCAGGCTTAAACAGTTCCTTTCACATCTATGCCTCACGCATCCTCTTCGCCTGCCGACCTTCAGTCTGCTGCCGCATATCAGCCTGGTGTTGTGCATCTGCTCGTGCTCGTGCCTCAGCTAGCCGCGCATCTTCTTCCCTTTGGTCTCGAATTCTCAGAGCTTCGGTGCCGTCATCGATCATTGTTTCTTTGAACCAGGGGTGTTTGAGGGCTTGCTTGGCAGTGATTCGCTGCTTGGGATCATATACAAATATCTTCCTGAGAAGGTCCAAGAGCTGCTTGTTGAAAGGACTGTTGTTGGGAATAAACTCCTGTGGGAAGACGTTAGCTGTTGTAGCACAGGGCCAGGGTGGCTGCTACTCACGTAGAGCCGCTTCATCGCTTTGACATATTTCCGTGATGCACGAGTCGTATCTTGCTGTGGATAGTCCAGTTTATTGCGATTGAAGTACTTCATCGGGCTCGAGCTTGACCCTCTGGTGGCCTGCTGAACTTGCTTGATCATCTTAGCATCGATCTTAGCATTGCAAACAGCCTCCATCATGGCTAAATGCTCGAGGTTGTCATGTGTCTGAAACAGAGCATCACCGGTAAAAAATTCCACAATGATGCAGCCAATACTCCAGATATCGCAAGGAAAGCTCCAGCCCAGTTGGAGAATAATCTCAGGAGCTCGATAGTGTCGAGTCGAGACCACGGTGGAATGATACTCATCGTCGAAGGTGGCTGATCCAAAGTCAATCAGGCGGATTTCGCTGTCCAGCAACACTCTCCGTTGACGAGCTGTTCGCGAGGTAATGTGCGAGGAAGAGGGTATGTTTCGGTTGTAGGTGAACGTTTGGTATGCTCCATTTACCAGGAGAATGTTCTCCGGCTTCAGGTCAGTATGGATGAGATTGAGATCGTGAAGGACTGCACACATAATCAGTAAAATGACAGAACGTGGAGGACTGGCACCTACAAGCAACACTGGTAAACAGCTGTCGCGCAAAACTTTGGATCTGTGTGCTTGGAAATGGGACAAAGCTATTACCCTTCAAAAAATCGAAGACGCTTTGGCCAAGCAAGTCCGTAACAATGCATATGTGGTTCCGATAATCAAACGAGTCTCGAAGGTGTATACATTTGTTGCGATTCGTCTTGTCATTCAGTGATAAGGTTGAGAGGACTCGCAATTCAATCCGAGAGGCGTCACGATATTTCTGCACTGATCGAATGATTTTTACAGCACATTTGGTCTGCTTCTTTTTGTCCCAGGCCTCTACAACTTTGCCGAAGGTTCCCTGGCCCAACAGCTTGTCGATGGTATCTGCACGCGTGTCAACAACACCATATAGCACTCGTCGAGGGGGAAACGCACATCTGTCAGTAAAGTCTGCCCCTGGAGTGACAATGTAGTGACCGTCATCGTCATCAATCTTTTGATGCTTGCTGCCATACTACAAGTTGTCAGCAACAGGACCGGACAGTGGAGGATGACACCTACAGCAGGTATCACGGGAACATGGACTTCCGCAGCCTTTATTGGTGGCTTGGGGGGCGGGACATAGTCTGCAAAAGCATCGCTTGCTGCCTCCTGTTGCTTCCGTTTCGTTTGCGCCCGTGTCTCCTTTGGGGGTGCACGTTTTCTTTTTTGTCCGACATTTACGTCCTCATACGAGTTACTAGCACCGCTACTACCATAAGATCCAAGCGATGTCGGAGCAGTCGTATGTAGCGAGGTAGTACGATCAGTAGAAACCGAAGTTCCTGACGAATGCTCATCGAATTTCGCCGGATGTGTTGAGAAGGCAGGGCTATCATTATATCTGGCATCATATCCCTCGTCCACTTTTCGTTTCCTTCCAGCTGTAGCTTGTACATTGGGCGGGGCTCTTTTGCTTCCTCGCTGATTCAAGGGCTGGGATGCTGGTGTTGGGGGAGGAGGGCTATCGTCGTCTATCACAATGATTTCTTTGGGAACTCCATTCTTGTAATATTCCTTCCAATCAGGTTGTTTCTGCGCTCGATTCGACATGGCAGACGTTGATTGTGAAGGTGCTATCAGCGGAGCATGAAAGCTTTGTTTGACATGCTGCGGAGATTGTTGCGATGATCGATAGGACGAAGATTGGTGGCCCGCAGGGAAGGTGTGATACGAGCTGGTTAGCCTCGGGGTAGGCACGCTATTGTTCGCTGGGTATGAAGCAGCATTGGCCTGGTATGGATTTTGGTGAGGATAGGCGTATGGCAGGTGAGACAGAGTTGCTGAGGCTATTGAAGGCGTCGACATCTTTTCAGGAAATCTGGGTCCTCAGCTCCTTGGCCCTCAGATCCTAATAATGTAGAGGAAGTTTAAGGATTTTTGCACCTTAAGACACCTTCCGTGATGACGATCAAGTGGCTACCACAACAGAACCAGGCTTATTAAATCATTCCGAGTCAAGGGTGAATCGTCATCATATATCCCGGGCCGGAGAACAGTCGAAGATTATGCGGCGATGTTGTGTAATGTGGTTCCGTAGCCTGAGAAGGGACCGCGTTTCGAAAGGTACGGAAGCATGAGCAGGTCTCACATATAGTAAGAGATTCTATCGAGATATTGAGCTCTGCATTGCTTCTTTAGGTTGCAGAGCAGTGATTTTGACCACAGGCGATGTACTCGATGGAGGAAGAAGGGTGGCTGTTGGTTCGATTGATGTCGCCCTCGTGGAGGAATGCAAGTTGAGGTTAGGTTTTTGGAGGGCACCTGCGTCTGCGCCTAACGTCTACATCTGCCGGCCCACCAGCCTTAGTGGAACTGTGGGATTACTGTGCTTTAACTAAGTTAGTTAGTGATTGTTCCTTGCCATGTCACTATTAACTACACAACAATGCTCGGCACTACCAATCGACGATGGTTGGGGGCGACATAATAGTAATACCACTTATACCATCAATAGCAACAATAATGAAATTGAAGCGCTGTGAACTGTTGTGACTTGAATCTACCCCCATTCCTCCCCCTCTTTATTGAAACGTCATCGAGTGACCCACACCTTACCAATGATCAACACTTTGCATATGATCGTCTATCAAACAATGGCGAGCATGAATAGGAGTTAGTGACAGCATCTGCAAATAAAAGTTGGACGTAATAATGCCTAGGGTTTGCCACATGCCTATGTAACAAAGTTCCACGGGTAATACAAGTACGTAGTGCTTACAACGCTGTTATTCATCATTTTGCACAATGAACATATACTGAAGGATGATACAAGTACCAGGAACATCTTCGATTGTCAATCCTGCAATTCTGCGTAGCTTAGAAGGCCCTATCACGACCTCACCAGCTTTTAGCACTTACTCCACTCATCTGCTGGCTTCCCAAGGCCGACCGTATGCGCCTAATCCGTGTACCATGACCATGGCTATGGCCATTTAATGCAGCCCCCATTCCAAAAGCACCCTTGGGGAACTGGGATAACGCCCTGGAAAGAGAGAAGACCCGACAAACTCTTCGAGAGAAGCAAAACTGATGCATCGAGTGTATGTCATACACGCAGGCGAATATCCTTGATCCCCACGAACGCCAGGCAATGGTAAATTCGAAATGTAAAATGTCCATCTCCCACCACAGATGTTTCAATCATCTCTTCTCTGGCTTTTCCGGCGTGTTGTAGCCCTTACTAAGAGCTTTAATAGCCTTGCCGTCAGTCTCGAGCACTAACAACACATCTCGTGCCTGAACAGCGCGATCGTCGTTTTCATCCCATTCACCGAACTGTTTACCTCGCCCTGCCGACGGTCCAGTCCGAACACTGCCCAAGGTAGAAGCTGTGCTGCTGAGGCCAGCGTTACTCCTATTTGGTGTCGGTCCTGGACTTGCAGCTGGCGATGCTGCACCACCGTTCTGTAGCCAGGAGTACTTCTTGAACTTGTTCGAAGAGCCCAAGCCCATCGCCATTCTTGCCGTCTCGTTCGCGGATTTCTGCTGTTGTGCACCACTTAACTTGGTCTCGGCAGCTTTCTTATCCTTCTTAGTCAATCGCTTTGGCGGCTCAGCCGGAGCAGCGACGGGGGTCTGAGCACCACTTGGCGTAGCAGCACCATTAGCAGCGCCTATGTCTGCAGGCTTCCCTGCACCACGTTTGGCACGCTTAGCAAGCCGAGCTTGCTCCGAAGCACGATTCGCATTGGAAACTTTCTGAAAAACCGAGACAATTTGGTGGGCGGTGCTCGCAGGCTGTTCTTCATCCATCTGTGAGAACGTTCCTTGATTGAGTTAGCACATGTAAGAACCCAATGCCACAAACATGCTCACTTTTCAGAGAAGTAGGTGCCGCAGCATTGACAGCAGACTGAGACACGATAGACGGAGCAGGAGGGGTGATTGCAACAGCCTTCCAATCTGTGGGAACACGCCCGGCAGAATGATCACGCCGCTCACAAGCGAGGCGGGCAGAATGATCAAGAAGGCCGGTGATCCTGTCCCTAGTAGCCAGAGATACCAACTTCATAATATCACCCAACACGTCGCCAGACTCGGTACTTATAATAGTTTGTCCGCGATCAATAATCAGTGAAGCACCGTCATGACCAGTGACCCGCGTTGTCTGTGGTCTCGTTTGTCCTTTGGTGGCATAGAAAAGCCCGTCTTTGGGTGATTTGATGCCATTTTCGTAGGACCATTTATCTAGTCTCTTGCCCAAAGAATCACCCTGGAGAAACGCATCCCACAATGGATGTTGGGCCCATCTTCCAGCGCTAAAATCCGCTTCAGCCTGTCCTCTCCGTTGCATATCCTCCGCGTTCTCTTCATTGCCATTCTGATATCCACTCGATCCAGGTCGCTCGAAGCTACCAGCGCCGGAACCAGGACCAAAAGTCGTACCTTGAGAACCAAATGATGTATTTGCCCCTTGTTGTTGCGAGTAGTAGGTGGAACTGGTCAAATTACGCTCCTCTTCGTCCAGATTGACTCCAGTGCCAGCCAAAGGGTCTTCCAGGGTACGGATGTCGGTTGCCTTATCAGCAGGTCTGGATGGAGGACCCATCGAGCCTGGAGCAGCTGGTGCACTGTAGAAGCCATTGACGCCAGCTCCATTTGGAGGACTGTTTGCACGGGGTAAAGACACAGATGCAAAATGTGGAGAATTGACAGGCGACTGAGTGCCACCTGAGTATTGTGTCTGTCGTTTGAACTGAGTCTGCGATAATTGAGACGACATATTTGGTAGAAACGAAGGAGAAGGCGAACCGTACGAAGGCGAGAAGGCGTTACTCGGCGGCTGATATGGCGGAGGCTGACGCGATGGCATGGTGGGATTGTGATATGACATGACCGTTATCTGAAAAGTAGTGAAGAGACCCCAGATTCAACGTTCCCAGACTATCAGCCGAGCCTGAAAGGCTCCGAGTCCTGCTCGTCGTTTTGATCATCCCAGAATATTGTTTCAGAGCCAGCTCAACTTGATTCGGGATAGCAAAGGATCGTTCTCGATGGCTGTCGGTCATGCGCTCGCTCGGGGAGGTTGATGTCAAAGGCATCAGAGAAAGTCCCGCAGAAGTTCTACCAAGAGCTCAGTCACGTGCAGTGGCCTTGGCAAGAACTGTCAATAATGCGAAGCCATTCTTCTTTGTCTGCCTACCGCTTCAACATTCCACCTCGTTCCTATTCAATACACAAGCCACTCATTTACCGTAAATACAATCAACGAGGCGATCACTCTCCCTATAACACATGCTCCAAAGTGCCCAATATCTTGAGTCACTATCTCTTGCGGGCTTCGGCATAAGCCGCTCGCGCAACTTCAGCCGGGAGCTGAGGTTTACATACTTGTTGCATGACTGCCCAGGCGATCCTACATTTCCTACAAGATGGCCACAAAGAGGAAAGCGGCGCAAATGGGCGCAGCCACGGACGAGGATCCTGCAGACCCTTCTGATGAGCTAGTCTTCACTGGACTCGGTGGTTGTAATGAAGTTGGACGCTCATGTCACATTGTTCAATACAAGGGCAAGACAGTCATGGTAAGTCTCTATCCTACGGAGTCTCTTTGGTCGCTGTCGGCTCATGTTTTGACAGCTTGATGCGGGCATGTATTCAGGTAGAGATGGTATCGCAGCCCTGCCCTACTTCGACGAATTTGATCTCAGCACTATCGATGTTCTCCTTATCAGCCAGTACGTACCGCTCTATTCCCCTTCTATCAGCATCTACAAGTCCTCCCTTTCTACGGCGGAAATCGTCGTGTTGTGGATCAGGGAAAAAGTCGCAGATGAGCAGATGCTACAATGTGTTGGATCGGGGATGCCTGCTCCTCGATCATGTATCCATCCATTCATGTATCAGTCTAGATGAACCACAATACAATGATTTTCAAATCCTCGTCCGTCTAGATATGCTGTGTCTTGACTGTTTGCACATTATCTCGAGAGTTTTCTCTGCCATGGGGCCCCGATTGCCATGCACTGCTACGGTGCAGAGCTGACTAGATACCCACCAGTTTCCATCTCGACCATGCCGCTGCCCTGCCTTACGTCCTGGCAAAAACCAACTTCAAGGGTCGAGTCTTCATGACTCACCCTACGAAAGCCATCTACAAATGGCTAATCCAAGACTCCGTCCGAGTATCTAACACCTCGTCCACATCCGACCAACGTACTTCCCTCTACACCGAACAAGACCACATCTCCACTCTACCCCAGATCGAAACCATTGACTTCTATACCACTCACACCGTCTCATCAATCCGTATAACTCCTTACCCAGCAGGACACGTGCTTGGCGCCGCCATGTTCCTCATAAACATTGCAGGCCTCAACATCTTCTTCACAGGTGACTACTCTCGCGAGCAGGACCGCCATCTAATTGCGGCAGAAGTGCCCAAGAACGTCGGTAAAATCGACGTCATGATTACTGAGTCGACATTCGGCATCTCTAACGCACCTCCCCGTGCCGAACGCGAAACCGCTCTCCTCAAATCCGTATCGGGCATCCTCAGCCGTGGCGGCAAAGTTCTTATGCCCGTCTTCGCATTGGGCCGCGCACAGGAACTGCTGTTGATCCTCGAAGACTATTGGCAGCGACACCCGGATCTTCAGAAGATACCCATCTACTACACGGGCAATACGGCACGAAAATGCATGGTCATCTACCAGACCTACATCAATGCCATGAATGACAACATCAAGCGCATCTTCCGTGAGCGCATGGCCGAAGCAGAAGCGTCTGGGAACGCCAAAGGCGTCAGTTCTGGGCCTTGGGACTTTCGATTCGTGCGAAGCTTGAGAAACCTGGACAAATTCGAGGATGTGGGTGGATGCGTTATGCTTGCTAGTCCGGGAATGTTGCAATCCGGGATGAGTCGGGTATTGCTTGAAAGGTGGGCACCAGACCAGAGGAATGGAGTCGTGATGACAGGTTATAACGTTGAAGGGACGATGGCGCGAATGATCTTGCAAGAGCCAGATAGTATTCCAGCCGTGATGAGTGGCAGCGCAGGCGGTGCAGGCCAGAACATGGGAAGAAGGACGAGAGATGGGGATGACAATCAAGTTATGATTCCTAGAAGATGTAGTGTCGAGGAATTTAGCTTTGCAGCACACGTCACCGGCGTCGAAAACGTTGGATTCGTGGAAGAAATTGGGGCGCCGCATGTGGTAAGTTGGCCTTGTCTTGTTGCTGAGAGGCTCCACTAATCACTTTCTCGAAGATTCTGGTCCACGGCGAAAAAGCGCAGATGACACGTCTGCGGTCGAAACTACTAAGTCTCAACAACACCAAATCCACTGACGTAAAAGTGTATAGCCCTCAAAACGCCGAAGAAGTCCGAATACCATTCCGGAAAGACAAGACTGCTAAAGTAGTTGGGCGTCTTGCCCAGATAAATCCTCCGAAGACCACCGACCCCGAGGAAGCCCAAATCTTGAATGGAGTTCTGGTCCAGAACGGTTTCAAGCTCAATCTAATGGCCCCCGAAGACTTACGAGAGTACGCCGGTCTGACAACTACGACCATCATGTGCAAACAGCATATCACACTCAGCGCCGCAGGTATCGATTTGATCAGGTGGGCTCTTGAGAGCACGTTCGGCGCGATCGACGAATTGGGAGCTACCACGGAGACCAAGTTGGACACAAAAGGTGACCAGTTTGTCTCTAATGGTCATAGTAGTGGCACAGCTGGTGGTGATGACTATGATCCAGAGCATGCAGATGAGGAGATACCTCCTTCGCCTTCGCGCAAGTTCCTGGTGATGGGTTGCGTGTCGGTGACATGGTCAGGACGGAGCAAAGAACTGGAGTTGGAATGGGAAGGCAATACGATGAACGACGGCATCGCTGACGCAGTCATGGCGGTTCTGCTCACTGTAGAGAGCAGTCCTGCGGCTGTCAAATACTCATCAAGCAGGAATGGGCATCATCACCACAATCACCAGGTCAATGGACAGAAAGAGAGAAAACCGAGGAATGTGCACGCTGAACTCGGCCCCGAAGAGCGGTTCTCGAGGTTGTGTATGATTCTTGAAGAACAGTTTGGGCAGGGCATCGTACCTATCGAAACGCCGAAGCTCAACATTGGTGCTACCAAAACTGAAAAGATCATTGATAGCGTGAAGGAAGAAGCGGCCGACACTGATGGCGAGAACGAGGACGGTGACGAGGACGCAGAGGCAGAGGCAGAGGCAGAGAAGGCAGAGGCTGAAGAGAGAGCGCGCCTTGCAGCGCTAGGTATCCCAGTACCTGGTCTCGAGATCAAGGTGGATAAACATGTGGCAAAGTTATGGCTTGAGACTTTGGAGGTTGAGTGTGCGAACAACGTGCTGAGAGATCGAGTCAGAGCAGTGGTGGAAAGAGCAGTAGAGACTGTCGCGCCATTGTGGACAGTGAGGGGATTGGCTCAGCGATAGCATCAGCGTTCTAGCATAGTGGTTATACATCAGGAGGCAACAGAATCTATAGCAGCACGACAGCGCCACCTTCATTCTGCATTGGGTCTTCCTTTCTAAGGCCATTTTGAACGCTACGCGTAAATTTGAAATACTGGCTAACTAGTCACACCAGGGACACGTTCAGCCAGGTCCTTCGGTTGCTGCTCATCCATGTTGTAAGCTGGCGCAGTCAGAATATGATTTCGCAATACCCTGTCTGCAGCCCCGGTACCTGGGTACAGTGAGATATTGTGAGGAGCTTTCATTGCCTGAGACAATGTATACGCATCGCCAGCCCCTCGGATGGATCGAACGGCTCCTTGGTAACCTTGCCTTTGACAGATTCTATACCACAAGATAAGCCTCTACCGCGGATGTCTCCAACGTGAGGATGGTATTGAAGCGATTGCCCTAATGATTGTGCAAGAACTGGGCCTAACCTCCCCATTCTCTCTACCAATGACTCTTGCTGAATGACTCGCTGAGATTGCAACGCAGCGGCGCATGCGACAGTATGTCCTTGATATGTCTGGCCATGAGCGAATACGCCAGTGTCCTTCGCTCAATACGCTAACAACCCTGTAACCAACGAGCATTCCTGCAACTGGGATGTAGCTACCACGAAGCCCTTTGCCAATCGTCTGCAGAGCAGGCACGAGCCCTTTCTCTATCCAGGCATGCATGGTACCACATCTGCCAATGCACACATGACCTCGTCTGAGCTCAACAGAGCTCCGTACTTGTCACAAACAGATCTCGTGGCCTGGGTATAGCCTTTCGGGGTTGGGAGACAGCCCATTGCTGCGTCCACAACAGGCTCCATCACGAATGCGCACCCAGTGTCTGGGTCAAGACATTGGAATTCATCATTCAGCTCTTTCTGGAGGCGAGCAGCGTACCTACCTCGGCCTCGCCACCATTCACACCTCGATAACATTGCAAGTGGGAACATATGAGGCGTTCGGACTCAACATCAGCTCATACAATGCTCTTCGAGCCATGGGCAGCTATGCCATGATAAGACCTCTTTCTGGCAATGAAACGGATTCTGCTGGGCTGTGGCAGATGAACTTCATGGCGGTATTGTCTCGCCATCTTGACAGCAGCTTCCATGGCTTCAGATCCCCCACGGACTATGAAAACTTTCGACATCTGTCCGCCTGTAGATTTAACTAGCAGCCTGCAAAGGTCTTCTACAACGTCAGAACTGAAGAAAGAGGAATGACAATAGGAGAACACGTCCATTTGGGCTGCGGCTGCTTTCTACACTTGGACATTACTGCGGTCGAGACACATAACAGGGCAGCTTCCACCAGTAGCAGCCAGAACTCTTTGGCCATCTTCCAAGTATGGGAACATGCCATCTGCTTTGACGAATTTCTTGAGATGGTCGTTTAGGGAGCGGTGGAGGATTTCGCTATCTCTTGACATGGTAGTGGAAGGTGGTTCATGCTCCTTATATTCTTGATCAGTCATGATGACCTCCTCGCCAGCTGCAGTGATTGAAACATTGCTGGATGGCTGGATGATGCTTTCATTCAGTATTTACAAGCAGCAGAAAAGTTGGGGTCTTAGACAGACCGGATAAAGAAAACCTCGTCAATCGAATCTATGTCAGGCTGCGGTCTATGCAACCTGTTGATAATTAAAGGCGGGTTAAATGACCTGGTAAGATATGTAACGACAGTTGTAGTGGAACTTGGCATGATCTATGCCAAGCCTTGGCCTGAGGCCGAGCAATGAAATCTTGGCAGGAGATTTCCCATCCATCTTCTCCACACAATAGAATATATCCAGACAGACCAACCTCAGCGAATGTCTGTGATATCCATGGCATCAAGATCCAGCCAGACTTCTTGACCTGATCATCTCAATCAAGTCCCACGATACACATCCCAGGTATGTCGCATGCTCGCGTCGAAGAGCTCTCGGACTCCGATCCTGAAATCGAAGACCTCTCCTCCATTTCCTTCCCTGCGTCCTCCTCTTCTATAATCGCACCCGCCGATATCCCACAACCAAGCACGTCCGGGCGACCGTTGCGTCCCTCCCAAAATGCCGCTCAAAACAACAACTCTAATTCCATGCCCTCCCTTCTCCGTCCCACAGGCCCAAACGCCAAATCCGCTACCAAAGAATCCATAAAATCATACTCCACCCTCTATCCCGTCTACTTCGATGCCAGCCGCACCCGTGCTCAAGGCCGGCGCGTCAGTTCCAAACTCAGTGTGCACAACCCACTTGCCCGCGACATCGCAGAAGCATGTCATTTCATCTCGACCCGAATGGCAGGCGGCCAAATACAGATAGCTTTTGAGCCCGACAAGCTGCACCCAAAGGATTGGGCGAACCCCGGCCGAGTCCGTGTCCTGATGCGCAACAAAGAGACCCGTAAACTTGTAAGCCCGGCGGTGAAGAATAAGTCTCATCTGTATATCTTGGTGGCGCAATATCTGCAAACACATCCCACGACGAAGGAGTCACCTCTCAAGCTTCAGATCCAAGGCGTGCCGGCCCCGGAGAAGCTGGAGCCACCAGCGGTGCCGAGAGGTTGGAAGATCAATGAGATTTTACCTTTGCACAGTCCGGCAATGAGTGGAGGTGGAGTGTCGGATAATTTCTTCAAGGACATGATGGCGGATATGCAAAAAGGTGGTGGGGGAGGCGTGCCCCAGTTGCCTCCGGGAATGGCCGGCATGTTGGGTGGTGCTGGAGGAGGGCCAGGTGGCAGTCGGCCAGCGAGTAGTGGGGAAGGAAGCAAGAAGAAGGACAAGAAGAAAGGGAAATGAGTGACACGAACTACTCAGCAGCACAATGCCTACCACCATTGATTCTGAAGATAATGGAAGAGCACACTGATCACGACGTACTGGGAGCATTACACACGTGATATACCTGTACGAACGCCATATACACAAGGTCTTTACATACATGACTAGATCCGCAGTCACATCGGCGCGATCGAAGAGGCCCACCTTCTCAGATATGGACACCTTCCAAGGCGCACTCTCTCGTTGACAACACCTATCCGATCATCCTCACCCTTCTCCTTGAATACAATTTAGCCAAAACTGCTGCAGATGATTAGCAAACCATATTTGCACGTCTATTCGAACCTTATTTCCGAACCGAGGACAACCTCAGCGGATTGCCCAAATTGGAGGTTAGATCACCGGGCTCCGTCTATCCACAATGAACTTCTACGAGGTCAACCTATGCTCTTGATTCAGGTGAAGAGGCTAAGCCCACCTTTTGCTGTCGCTGAACCTATGTTGGAAGAAACGGAAAATTAGTGAATATCGATTAAATTGGCATGAAGCAGCATTACTTAACTTGCAGGGTGCTGACTTCCGGCTATATCTACAGTAACAATAGCTTCTGGTCATCATCCACCAACGGCACACGCCACAATACAGACGGCTTGACTCTCCTGTTAACACCCCCTTGTTATATTTCTCCGTGGAGTACAAATCATTCGCAAACACTGAAAGGGTGTCAATGCATCCTAACCGTGGATCTCTAACCTACGTCGACACTATCCCATTTTCCAAGTTGAAGATGGTGATCGCATTCTACTTAGCGGTACCGGCATATACCATGTTGTCACTGCCTCTCTTTAGACCACCTCTGACATCTTCCTGTGGTAAGACAAGACACCGAGCCCGCAGCCCAAAAGTTCAGAGGATGCGCTGCGATCGCGTAGACGCTCTGTTGATACGCTAAAGAGATAGCATCCGCTCACGGCGTCGAAGCACAGGGTCTCAATGATCAGGCCACTCGTGAAGAGAAATACTACCGGCTAATGAAGATGGAACCCGGAACCCGGACCCTATTAAATCACGATAGAAACTACGGAAGCAACGGTAGCTTACGATGCTAGCGATCATGCAGCGCTGTACCGGACGTACCTCCCATCTCATCCCGGGTGGGAAGTTAAAACCAGCTTGGACTTACCGCAGTAGCATGGGTTGAAGCGTGCATGAGTGGCAGGATCTCTTTTTGGACCATAACTGCTCAATCTTCCTGGCTGCTTCACTTCAAGAATACTAGACACATTGAAGACGTAGGGAAGAAGCCACGGTATACTTGGTGAGGTCTAGGTGAGTACGGACGTCTGAAATCATAGTAAAGAACTTCAAGAGTGCCGCCTAAGGAATTCGTTCTATGATAGATATCTCCACTGGGCCACCCGACTGGCAAGGCATGTCGTTTGCTACATTTCTGACCACAGCTAGTATGGCGGAAGAGTTGTGCAGCCTCAAGCCATTGGATTCACAAGCGGACCAGCTTTCCCAGTCCCCTCTATCTCAGGCCAGTGGCGAGATCTCGGGTCTCGATCTCGAGTAGGTCCTTGATGATGCTTACCACGACTGGCAGATTTTCCTCCTTTGGTGCTCGGAGTCCCACGCCTTTCACGCGTCTCTTGTCCTTGGGGCTTGTCTCCTGCTTGAACTTGGGTCGAGCGCGCAGGCGCCATCTCCACATCCCCTGCAGATTGTACCCGCACCGCACCACCAGGCTTCGCTCTTTCTAGACGCACTAGCTGTGTCTGAGCAAGAGCGTCCAAGACTGTTTGGCCTGTAACAAGATCCCCACCACTGGCTTTAGTAGGTCGACCTTGGCCTTTCTTACTGCTAGGTGGACGAGGCTGGCTGGAAGTATTGGTATCATGAGATGGACGGGTTGGGCTGGCAGAATTGCCATCTCGAGATGGACGAGATGGCTCCAGAGAATTGTTAGCAGGAAATGGACGAGATGGACCGGGAGGGCTGTTATCACGAGACGCTCGAGCTTGGGCTGGAGATTCATTATCAGAAGAAGGACGAGATGGGCCGGGAGAGCTGCTATCACGAGACGGTCGAACTCGGTCGGGGAGGATGTTGTTTCCAGACCGTGTTTGGCTTGCGGCATCGTTCGTGCGTCGACCAGAGTCTGCGGCATGCCGGCGCGCATTTGCTTGTAGTGCTCTCACTCGCTGGGCAGCGTCCTGATGGTTGGCAACTTCAAGCCCACGTGCAATAGCGCGTACAGGTGACTGGAGTTCAGGGTGGCGTGTGAGCCCTTCTTCGGCATATTCCAGGTCAGCAGTGTGAGGGCGACCCTCAGCTATGCGAGCGAGCATTTGCGTATAAGAACGACATTTGCAGCAGAAAACGATTGCGCTGCCGACTATCACAACGCCGGACATGCCCCCAAACACTATGCCACTGATCTCGCTGGCCGTTGTGAGACCCGACATAATGAAGGTAATATGGGATATTCAACTGCAGGCTACTGTACTGTATCAGTATATCAGCTACACTCCTTTCTAAAGAACGCCATCTAACGTTGGGTTCACTTTGTTTACTCACCTTTGGAATGAGTTTGGGTCGGAACAGTGCTGGGTCCAGCCTAGCAAGGTTTCCTCATCAGATCTGGTCCCCGGTGAGAACTCTGGTTGATGTTTCTGACTTCCAACTTCCTCTTATCAATGTTCTTTGACCCGAGACCGTCCCCCATCACCAGGCTTCCCTGCTACAAGATCGAAAACTTGCGTTTCAGACGCGCAACAGCGACAGCTGCATGTTGCATAGCACATGGCAGACATGGAGCATTCCCAGCCGTATCAACAAGCGAGAAAAGCCTTGATCTGCAATCAATGCAGGCATCAAGAATGCTATCCATCATCCACTGTACGTAATCAGTACTCCCTGCACCATATCTCTTTCCACGTCTCGATCGCTTCCCGTCAAAACATGCAAGGCTGCCTGCGACATTGACACGTAGCCCCTTCTTAAATCTGCACCTCCAGTCGTTGACACCACGACAATTGCATCGTATCAAGACATTTCCCAGCGGAGATCTTCTTCCCGCAACGGGGAGCATTTGCTCCCTCGCAACCAACCCACTTGGACGGCACACTACTCGAGTTATGTTCGACTGACAGCGCGGCCCGAAGGTTAGTCGCCCGGCCAAAAAGACATGGGACAGCTATCGTTCCCAATCACAACTGCATGTTGGTGGTCCCCTAAGAAGTCAGATGAGTAACAATGGAAACAATGCAAACATGCCCCCGCGTAAGGGGTCCGCGACCCAGCATGGCTTCCTTGACCGACCTTGTTACCGTATCAGGAAAATCCTCACCAGTGTCGCAAAAAAACAAAAACCCCCCTAAAATAACTGGTCATGCCCGTGACGTCAGCCATGAGAAATTCAGTTTGATGAGTCGGGAAAGGTCTTGGTTTTTTATGTAATCGATCCCCACACGGACCGAGGGACCGAGACCGAGATCAGGGGCTAGGAATGCCATGCTGGATCAAACCTATTCTAGTTAGGCGTAACTACCTCGTAAAAACCACCTACCCTGACGGTGCCGCGAGCAAAGCATTCTACCACGTACAACGACACTATTTGCCGATTTAAAAAAAAGTATACATGCTACAATCCTCTTGCTCATATCTATACACAGATCAATATACAAAATCGAACCTAGATATATATCCCCACCCTCTGGAGAATCCACCACCGCTCTTGCTGCAGGCCGAGAGTTTCCCAGGGTAGTAAGTGTGTCAGTGAAGGGGGACTGACAGATTTACGTAGTTAATGAAGATTTTATGCAAAACCCTTCACTCGAAAATGAAGTGGTATGTTGCCGTGACCATCTCAGTGGTACTGGTACCGGATTCCACTGTTCCAAAAAAAAAGCATCTCTGGCGTGAGACCCGGACCCGGACCTGGACCTGGGACCTGCTAGTTCTAGGAAGATGGCTGTACAGGCGTGACAAGGGATAGATAGAATGAATACAGGCATGTAAATTTGGTATACCGAGAGAGCTAAGCTCCTCTGGTGAATCGCTATCAACTTCTCGTTCTCTGACTCCGCCTTCAGCAGCTCGGACACGACAAAGAAAATTTCTACCGAGCTAAACCAATCGCTCTGGCTGACCAACCAGGGGACCCGTCGTCAATGGCAATCCAACCGCATCCCCATCATCCCAAAAGCCAAAGCTCCTCGAACTGTACAACAACGACACAGAACAAAATCCCCAAACTCTACGCGCGCGCTCCAACCCGCAAATCCGCCTCGGCAAGACCGCGCCGGTTCCCCGTTTCCTCAAAGAACCTCCACATGGCTCCAGACAGCCATGCCCCGGTAGCAGCGGCGGTGTTCTTCACCGTGACGATCACGTTTTGGATTGGTGAATTCAAAGTAGGGGCAGGGTTCGCGGGAGGGGCACCGAATAGTCCGGGCAGGCTTCTTCGCTGCACGTCTTCGGCTGTGGAGGTTGGGGTGGTGCCAGTAAGGGCCTGCTCCTTGGGTGCCGTGGCGTTGGAGGAGGATGGGTTCTCGGAGGCATGGACCAGTATGGAGCTGGGGCTGTGTGGTGCCAGCTTCTTGACGGGGATAACGTTTGTCTGAGCAGATTCATGGTCCGTAGATGTCAGTGAGTCGGGATATGAAGGGCCTTCCTCGGCTTCAGGTATCAAATTTGAGTACGAGGGTCTGGTGATGGCTATCGGTAACTGGGTAGATAGGGTTGTTCCAAGCACTGGCGCCATGCTGTATCCATTTAATGATGTCAAATGCAGTTTGCTGAAACGAGAAGGATCTGTGGACATCGTCACGGTCAATGTCGTTGTGCTTGGTGGCATAAACGTGAGGTTGGAGCTCGAAGCTGGTGCCAATGTGCCGCTAAAGGGATGAGGTGAGAGGATCATCCTTGATGACGAAAGACTAGTATATGTTATGCCGGTGGTTGGCGACGATCGGTCGTGAGTATTGAGCACGCTGGTATCAAATGTGGCCGATTGGTAAAGCGCAGTTATATTAAACACGGTTCTGTTTGTACATGGACTTACAGTCACAGTCACAGTCACAGTCTTGTGAATGACAGGAAGACCTGTGACCTGTTCAAAGCGCGACTCAACGGCAGGTTGAGTGACTGTAGAAGCCGGTGAAGTATCGACATCTAGCTCCAGTACGGCAGCAGGGCTCGTCTTCGAGTCTCGAGAGGAGGGATAAGTTTCGGGAGTCGGAGGTGTCGAGCTTGCTGTTTCCAGTGAGGACGAATAAAGAGACATCGAACTGAGTATGTAGGATGTATCCGGTTGCGGCTGCAACATCGACCTACTTCCTAGCGCTGCGGAGCTGGTTACTTCCAAGCTAAAAGTGTAGCTGACCGCTGTAGTTGGAGTGGTCTTTTCAGATGAATCTGCCAACCGCCTAAGCCCTTGTATAGTCGTGGATCCCTTTGACAGAACACCGTCTGATTCCATCCTTGCAGTCAAAGCTGGTGGCATCGCAGCCACGGTGAAGTCGTCAGTTGCAGCTGCTCTTGCTATGCTCACAATATCCGCAGTACACAGCAGTGCAAGAATAGTCCACATGAGCGTCAACCAGGTCGAGATTGAGTAGACTCCATTTAGAGCACCTTTGGTTGACTTTGATTGTCGAAGAGCCCTGCTGCTACTGATTTCTTTGCACATCCCGTCTGGAACGATCACTGCACAGGTCCTTTCAAGAGACCAAGACCCATTTACAATGATGTATCCGTCAAAATGCCCAGCAGAGAGTGGGTTTTTCCGTAGACAATTCAAATGGCTTTTCCATTGGTGCATCGGACATGCTTGCGGATTAGCAGGGTATTTCTGACGGTGACGGCGAGTACAGGTGGCAGGAGCTAGAGCTGGACTCATGTTGCAGACCGAAGAGCACGTAGGATGATTCGTGACAGAAAGATTCGAGACAAAGTATGGGCATCTGACGAGTATCAAAGACAAAAATGTCTATTGAATAGTTGTGAAAGAAGTATCGCAGAAAAAGGACTTGGTTGTAAGGAGTGAAGATGAGTTTGTGATCTGAATCAAAGATGGATGCAAGTTCTCATTAGCCTTGACATGACCTATTATAGATGCACGCTTGATGATCGAGGGCGGAGCAGATTCTGGTGTAGCAAAACCAGGGAAGCAGCATATCGAGAACGTAAATTATTGATTGTGGCGTAAGACCTTCAATTCACAACTGGAGTTCTCGTGGACAGTGACGGTGATGTAAGAACCAGAGAGCTCCGTCTACGTAGGACGTAAACCAGAACGAGTGGTATAGCCAAGACCACAGTTTCAATTGAGCGCATTACCTCGCCACAAAGTCGCCTCCGTACCACATCTTCGTGCGGATATCGCTGAATGAGCAAAAGGTGGTGATCTGTGTCATTGTCTTCCATTCGGAGTCTGGGCTGAATTCGTCGTTGAGAAAGCTTGCGGGCCCAGGGACGCAAGCTGAATAGATTAGATTCAGGGCATTGACAGATTGAGGTCGGCTGAGCAATCTCCTCGTTCGTCTCACTCTTCTCGACAACTTACGCACGTGTATCGATGACAGAGGTACGTGGTATGCAATTGTTTTGAATGGGCTCTCTTCCCAGTTGCTGTCATGATAGAAGGATCGTGCTAGAAAGGCCGATCCCAATGCACGCAACAAGCAGAACGGCAGGATAGCCTTGTATGCTCTGGGATACGCTTGCACCGCCGGACGCTACACCGCTACCCCCTGACCCTGTCCCACCACCGGACCAGTAATCATAAGGGTTTGCAGCTGGACCCCAACTATAACGATAGCCTGTCCATACCGCACAGTCAACGGAGAAGCCCTGGTCGTTCCAACACCTCTGTCTCAGCTCAAGATGGTTGGAGGATGGAGGCGTTGTGACACGAGAGAGAGCTGGCAGTGAAGTGAGAGGAACTGAGGTGGGCGAAGGCGATGTCACAGATATATTAGGTACCTCAGACACAACTGCTGATTTCTGGATGGTCGAAACTTCGCTCATTGGTTGGTGTATGGCGGTCACCGGACTGGTAGTGAAGGCAGCGGCTTCCGTAGAATGTGCACCAAAAAGCAACAGACCAAGGACCAAAATATAGAAGAACATTGTGCTCGGTGACGGAAAGCCTGTCGCGACCCTACAGACTTTGTTCCGCCCGTATTTGTGCACAGCTCACTGGGTCTATATTCAATGACAAGTGTTCCTGCGAGAAGAGAAGACAAAAGATCCTCCTCTCGGGGTTGATGTCGTTTATGTGCCAACGAGGCATGAAGAAAGCTACCTGAGGGGTGATTTGGGTACCATAGCATTAACTAGTTAACTAGAGAATTAGCAAACCACCTACTCCATAAGCGAGCGTAGTATTGTCAATTGACCAATGGAAGCGTCTAAGCATGCCACAGTGCTATTGGCTGCACTGCCGAGATGCTGCCTAAGGTGAAGACTTCGTTGCCTCATTCTGATCTTAGTGCTGAGGCATGGCTGCTGGCAGCAGAAATCACTAGTACGCGCTGTTCGTACCATGTTTCCCAACTCTATTCGGTGGTATCAAGAGTCGGTGAAGAGGCCCAGAGCTACTCAGCATAAATTGTGTGTGACCGGGAAGATTTGGTTCCTGAAAATTTCGTTCCGTTCCGTTCCGTTCGGCTTGGCAGGAGGGGGCGCCATTATATGCTGGATGGCGCCCTTATACATGCAGGTGAAACTTTTGTTGCTGAGACAGGATTATGAACACTAAGGGAGCCTTGGAAGGGTCATCCAAGGCTGTCGCCAAGGATACTGAGTGATCGTTCGTACATTCTGGAAATGCTCATATTGAGAGAGTTTCTACCCTGTACATTGCTATCAGCTGAAGTGGGCTCATCGTATTCCGACTCCGTAAAACCCTCAGAAGCGTCTTGGGTGTCAGCAGATGCACGATCTTTGGTAGAGGCTTCAACAGCAATAACTCGAGTGCTCTCGATAACAGATCGGATCCTGACTCTGTCTGTGACAGAGACAAGTTGGTTGCTCGCATCACTAGCAAAAGGCAACATGGAATCCTTTCGTTGACTGAGGAGAATTGCGAATGCTTGGTCCATCTTGTCCACCAAATGCATCGTAGGACCTTCATTGAACGGGAAAGCAGGCAGAAACTCGGCGATGAGTCCAGCCAGCGACAACAGATAGGGAATCTGCAAAGTGGCTGCAGACTAGTCAGACGGCTCCAGCGAGCTCAGAAGATGTCAAAGGCATTCAGATTCTTCGACCGTATGGATATGCGTGAAGAGGTCAGAGATCAGGGTTGTTTGCTTACGAGTGCCGCTCACCCAGATTGCATCTAGGACATGTTCCAGATCCTCAACGACGTTCTCGAAATCATCGTAGCCGCGGGCCTCCTCGTCTATCTCATCTCTGCCGCTGCTGAATTTCTTAGCATAGCGACGATTGATGTGCAGAATCTTTGAATCGACATAATTGATGAATGCAATCTCCTTTTGGGATCCCGGTTTCAATGGGTAATGCCGTGGTGTTGGGAGTGAAGAAGCAGATGTTGTTGCAGCTGTTAGCGAGGATGAGGGAGCGGGAGAAGGCAGGGACTGTCCTTCGTTTTGGACGAATTCCATACTGTACGTCGTTCAAGCGGTGACTTTGGCGACCCAAGCAGCTTGTGAACTGGGGCTGAAAATGGCATCAATGGTCGACCTCGTGCACGCGCATCGCAGTAAGTAAGATGGAAGTCGATGTGTAAAACCGCTTCCGGCCATCCGTAAGCTTCAGAGCTCAAGTCTTGGCAGCCAACTTCAAGTCAACCTTTTACTACGTAGTACTGCTGGTATTGTGTACGTGACACAGCCGTGTCGAAGATATGGAGTGCAAAACCGAATAGGTAGTACTAAGCACTTCGCATTACTGAACAATGAAGATGACAGCTGGGACACTGCTAAAGCACCTGGTACTGGCCAGGTAGGCAGAACTGTTTCCCGCATCAGAGGGAGGTGCATTGCATAGCGTCAAACAAAGACACTCACCTACTCGTCACCCTCCTAAGAATCCCTGATACAAAGACTTCTATTGTCTTACTATGTAAATTTAAGTATTAACATAGTACGTAGTCGTTTTACCTCCGGAAGACATGACAGTTATTGATCCGAGAGTTGGAATCTTCCGGGGAAATGAGATGCAAATTCCTTAACTACCGCATTTAGCTAAGTTTCGTCGCTCACCCGAAATTCTAAATCGGACCATGCAAAGATTCTGCTGCGAGACAATCTTTCGAAATTTCTTTTGAAGCAAGCTCTGACGTGTGGCAAGCCACTTAAAGCTCTACTTTCAGCGGTCGACACGACAGTGCATATATTGCCTGCGTTGATAACATTTTTATTGATCAAGACTGGTTACCCACAAGTCTTTACGCAAGGAGACTCAGCCGAGTCATCCATGGCTGGTCCTTGGAAGCTCTTTCAACCACGAAGCTGCAGCATCATATGTCATGCTATGAGCGGTGGTCCCCACAAGGCCTCTGAAGAAAATGTACAGCTCCAAGATCGTCTTGCTTTCCTTCGTACATATGAGCTCTCAAAGTTCCCTGGATTTTCTATTGTTTCTATCGTTTCCGTTGCCTACATTCGCTTTCGCTCCTGAGCAGAATCCTCGTGCTCTCGTGTCCCAGAATCTCAGTGCATACCAAGTTCTTCCTTTGTCTCCTTTGCAAGATGCTCTCCCACGCTCTACTCCCCATTCTCCTTTTCGGGCTCAGTGCCACTGCTCTCCTGGTAACTAAAGCATCCCTCGACCAAAGGGCACCCAGGACTACACTTCCTCACCCTTCCCGGACACCATCCTGACACCCAAATATGACCCCAGCAGATACGGAGGCCAAAGCTCAGGCTCTACCCCCGACTCTTCCTCTTCGGAAACTAATGATGGCAACACTAACGTCGCATCTTCCTTCTCCCCCTCTATCCAAGAATCCCCTTCGCCAACGACAACACCCTGCCTCTGGGACGCCTTCCAAGTCCGAAAATGACAAGATAATACCAACGTCGCCTCCTCCTTCTCACCCGCAATTCAAGAATCCGACTTCCTCAACGGCAACATCATCACCATCCGAGAAGCAGAAGCAGACAGCGAAGTGCCCGAGAAGCGACAAGATAACACCAATGTCGCCTCCTCCTTCTCACCATCCATTCAGGACTCACCCTTCCTAAACAACACCAATATCAATATAGCAGGAAAGGGCGGTACCGAGAACGCCAACTGCCAGAGCGGCGACGGCGCTGATAGCGGTGGAAACACGAATGTAGCCAGCTCGTTTAGTCCGAGCATCCAGGACTCGCCGTTTTTGAACTGTAACAGTATCAATGTGCTTTCGGGGAAGAAGTGAATGTGATGTATGCTAGAGCCTACATGTTCTCCTTGATCTGATTCACCACCGGCCTCTTTGTCTTCTCACCGCAAGTCGCTCCTCTTATCCTCCTATCCCGTACCTCGCTGACGTTACTCCTCCAGAGGATCATCGGCAGCAACCTCCTCGCCACCGACTTGGCCAAGGGATAGTAATCGTCTATAGCTGGTCCCATACAATCAGAAACTAAGTTTCTGGCGATTTTATGGGTTGGCTCCTGGGCTGCGTGAAACTTGGCTTGCCTGTACATAAAGATATCAAATCCATCATCAGTCTATCACAGCATGAACTGCTCGTCTCGTCTCGTCATGCAGTCATGAAATGCTGTATGACATCTTGTTCAACCCTCCAGCTCCCCCTCCTTCTCAACCCTAGAATCAGTCTGCAATCAAGCTCGTGTGATGGTGGTATAATCTCTCAGTCTGGTGTGTAATACATGCAAGTGAATACGGTTGTTGATCGAAGAGCCTTCAGAAGAAGATATATCGTTCCCTTGCGATCTAGCACCTCGTAGAACATCACCTGCAATGGGCGATGGGGGTAGGGATGTTGTAATGAAAATAGTATTCTCGAACCCTCATACCTCATGCCCACTCTCGGCATTGCTAGTAAATATATACACAACGATCGAACTGGCGAAGATGAGCTGCAGTCTCGACTCGTCACAATATCAATTATAGCCCACTCTGCCACTTGCCTTGCCTTCACAAGTACTTCTGCTCTTGTCTATGCCATGCCAGTCATCGAGCCTCGCTTTTCAAGTCCCTTCTCTGAATCTAGTTCCCAATGCCCTTCTTTCCATCCCCATCTGAATCCTTCATCGGGTTCAGCTTATCCATCAAGCTCGGCTTCCCACTCTCCCCGCCCTCCAACCCCGTTTGAGCAGAGGAGCTGGTATTCATCGATCCCCTATGTCCACTCGTCCCAATCACCCCCATCCCCGGCCCACTCCCTGGAGCAGCCTTTGGCGGAGGATGTACCTGCCCATCTTCGGGCGTCAACCCAAATAATTCAGAATGAGACCCTGGCGCTGCGGTGCCCTTCATGTGGCTGTGGTATTCTGTTCCGGTGCCGTCCTGTCCAGAACTAGATGATGGATCTGGGTTCTTTGGTCCGTCGGTGGCGCCGGGTCTGGTGCCCTCGATGCCGTCGGCGGAGGTCGGGACAGTGTCGTGGGCGGTAATGTCTTTGGTGGTGCCGGTATGGGCGTCTGGGTGGGCTTGCTGGCGCGGGTCGGTGGAGGAGGTGGGAGGCTTGTCGATGGTGCCGGGGGCGGTGACGTGATCCATGTTGTTCAAGAGAACAAGGATGGGCAGAGTCGGCTAGTGGTGTTGACAGCTGAGAGTGAAATGCGTGCGTAGTCTTCTGGAGCTCAAGGTGAAGGAGAAAGGTTGTTTGATGAGTGAAGTTAGTGGTAAAAGGATCTTGTAAGACGGCTTTGGCAGAGGGGCTCAAGCAGCCAGCTCCAAGTCGCATCAACGTCATACCACATGGTGTACACAGCATGTGAGCCGTGCGGGGTAGCGATATCGTTGCTTTGGAGGTCTGACTTTGCACCACTCGTAATGTCTCGCTCAATTGGCCGAGTAGCATCAAGATAAGCCCTGTGGACCTCCCGAGGAAATCATGTGTAACATTGGTGCGGTATGAGTCAATTGTTCTCGTCGTCATACTCCTCTGTGCCCTGATGGTCAGGAGTGTGACACCAAAGCAGGGTTAACAATGATTATCAGGGGCAAGGGCCATACTGCCCGACATACAGAACTGTGTGACCTGGATGTAGTTCAATCAGTATCCTATGTACAGGCGCAGGGCTAGATTCCTAGTAAATCAGCACGGTAAGGTTTCGGCATTTTGCGAGATCTGAATGGTAGCAAGATAGTCATCATCACCATCATCATCGCAACGCTGGTCATGGTCTCCTCAAGAAAAGTTTCACTGGTAGCGTAAGAGGTTTCCAGGCAGCACATCCCCCCTTTGGACTCCGGCATATATGATTTGCCAGGTAAGGATGGTATTTCCTGGGAAGAGGAACGGCGAGAAGGTGCACAAGTAGAGGTCTTACCGGAAATGAGCGCTGAAACACTAAACAGAAAAGGGGAAGAAGTAGTAAAAGGAGTCAGAAAAGCAGAGGTACGCCATCACAGGGAATGCCTACCAAGCAGCAGACACACAGCCAAGAGCAAAGGATATGGGTTTGTAAGCCACCAGACTCAATCCATTTTCACGCAATTTCGAGGAACTTGGAGACTTTCGGAGCTCCTGGCTTGTGTGATCTGTAGGATGCGCTTAATCACCTTGTCTATAAGGCACTCCACAACAATCTTCTCCCAATCATGCCTTTACCGATTGCTCTTAGCCACACGCTCTAGCTCGTCCTTCTTCTTGATGGCATATGAATTCGAGCTGCCCTTCGCCGCATTGATCAACTCTTCTGCAAGACACTCCGCAATACTCTTGACGTTCCTGAAAGCTGCCTCTCTGGCTCCGATTGTAAGAAGGGCGATCGCTTGGTTGACCCGTCGCAGAGGTGATACATCGACAGCTTGTCGGCGCACAGTACCAGCCGAACCAATACGTGTGCTATCTTCTCGGGGCCCGCAGTTGACTATGGCGTCGACGGCAATTTGGATAGGGTTTTGGTCCGTCATGATGTGGATCTACAAGCATGCCAGTTAGAAGATCGCCACGTGGAGTGAATATTGGAACATTCGCACAATTTCGAAGGCATGAGCGACGATACGGATAGCCATCAATTTCTTGCCATTGTTGCGACCGTTCATCATGAGAGAGTTGGTAAGGCGTTCAATGATGGGGCATTGTGCTTTTCGGAATCGCTTCGCCGCATATCGACCAGCTGAGTGTGAGATGTAGACTGGGGCTCGGATTTGGATGTAATCACTGTGAAGCTAGAGTCATTGTGCTGGCCGTGCTCAGTGGATAGTAATGGCATACGTTAATGAAATGTCCCTGATTTCAACATCTTCATAACTCCATTTATTGAACAACTTGACACTCCCAATCTCTGCAGTGACTTCTTTGGGAAGGACATCGAGGTTACCCACGGTCGGGTTTTGAACCTCGACTTCATCGTTGTCAGACATGATGGGCAAGAGTAGGAAGTTCGTTGAGATCTAACGTCGGGTTCGTTGCTGTGCTGTATCCATGAAGTACGGTAGGGTTCACGATAAATTCAAGGTTAGTGGGTCTGAGCCCTAATGCCGCTTCTGGCTGACCATTGTGCCAAGACCCATCCGCCTTTTCACTTTTGACGAGACTGAGAAGGGAACAGTGTTCTAACAAGGCCTTGCTCCTGCTTACTTGCTACTTACGCTCTCTACAGATCCGTGGAGACAGTGTCGGCTTTCTCCTGAGCTGCCTGCGATGTTTCCCAGGTTTACTCTTCCAGAAGCAGTTTCAATTGAGAACCATACTGCAACGAAGCCCCCATTTATGCATAGCAATCTGCTGTCTCACCGACTCTTCAAGAGCGAGCAGTGGAGGTTGCGACCGTGCCTTTAGCCTTTAGCCTTCCTGTAATCGTTGTGAGAGCAATCCATACTCAAGTGCACAGTCTAAATCGAGTTGATGAACGGTAGGGAAAATGACGCTAAGTTTAAGCCGCGTTTCACTTGCGGCGCGGGTGGACATCAGCGTCATGTCTCAGGTTGCGGCAACATCCGTTATCGCGCTCAAACAGGAAAGCCCCTCGTGAGCCGACAGCGCATCAGTGCATTTTCTCGGTGTGAAGGTCGGACGGCACCACTGGTAGCCTCTACTTATATTATTTGCGTGCACGCTTCCTCCCCGCTACACGGACAGATCCCAATCACACCTACGCAGGGGTTTGTGAAAGAGCTTGCACTGCCGATATCCAATCTCGATATTGCCCTCATGTGGCATTGGCTCCGCGCCGACTCCTCTCCCTTCGCACGCTGTGCGGATTTGGTAATGAAGCCTCGTCCGTGCCAGATATCGAGCTAGCCACCTGCACAATTACTACTGTTGCACCATCCAATGTCGACCTCTTCATCTCAATCCCGTGGCATCAAGGGCCGAATCAGCAGCCTTCAAAATGAGAGGAAACCGTCATTGGAATATTCTCGGCCACGGCAGAAGCACGTCAAGCTCGCCGACGCCTATACATTTGCTCTCAGGGTTGCATATCTATCTTACCTCCTGCAGCCACGGGCACGGAGGACAAGACAGGTCGCTGTTCCAAAGCCACAGGTTCACCGATCCTCCACCTCCTTCAACGATCTTATGAAAGACTTCAGCCTAGTACGCGATTCAAAAAGCACGAGATTCCCGAATGGCTTCGTGCCGATCCTTGAAAAACGCCTCACGGGAGTCTTGATGGGGAAGGAGAGAAGGAAAGAATACGAGGATGCATTGGTCAAGAGAACCTTCGCAGCGTTTCTAAATGCCTTTACAGATCCGGCTTTCAAGAAGAGGATGGAGAAAGATCGGAGAGTGGAAGATCTTGTGCTTATATTCTTTTCAAACGCTACAAAGGAATTACAGAAGGGAAAGGCTCCAGGTGACGATAGTGTTAAAATGATGGTTGACCGTCATGTGGCTCTGTTTGTTCGGCTGATCGGTCTCGTCATGAAGGACCAAGATTGGACACGGGACCGACCAGAGTTGACGGCTAGACTTTCCACACTCGAAAGCAAACTTCTAGCTCACGATCAAGACCTGACACAGGACCAAGCAAACGGGGCTTTAAGCACTGTAGAAGAGGTGGTGCCGTTGAGCTATGAGGTCAGAGACATGCCACTGGTTCGAGTTGTGGCCAGGATATTTGGCTTCCCAGAATCGATGGTGCAATCCGATATCACGAAGAACAAACCATTCTGGACGGAAAGCGCTGCATTACAGGATTTGAAGACATACCAAACACATCTCAACCTTGGTACAGGGCGAACTCTCAATCGCGGCGACTTCGATACGGACCAGGCATATGAGCTGTGGAAGAAGTCTGAGAGCCCGGATATCTCTCAATTAGTGCTAGCAATAGTACAGTCAAATCCAGAGTTGGCCAAAAGTGCCCCGGGTGGCGGCTTACCGCGATTTAACGCACAACCTAATGGGATGCCGTCTTCTGATTCGAGCTACTCGGAAGCTTCGAGAAGGCTATCCCTGAAGTTGGAAGATTCTTCGTCGTATGTTATTGATCAGTCAATCGACATGAGCAGCCTCAATATTGGTACTGAGGGCACAGATTGGCCTGATGACGTGGAAAACATTTACACCTTTACTCCATCTGATCCGAGAGCCGTCTATCGGTTCATACTCGCGCAAGCCCTGTCATTTGATGTGAAAGACACCTCCCTCGAAGCATCTGAGGCGACTTCTACCACCCCTGCCATTAAGCTATTATCGAAACAGTCTACAGAGTTGTTGAATGAGATAGCTCTTCGATGGCGCATACCTCATTCTAGTCGCTTGGTGATGTTCTTGGACGTTGTGCGGCAAAGGTACATCGAACAACAAATCGACCTTGATACTCTGGATACCGCTTTCATCTTTGTCAAAGAACCACCTACCGAAAACAAACGAAGCTCTGTGGTAATGACCTCTGTGCTTTATGAGCGGGAGAAGTGGACAGTTACGGATTCGGTCCTCATGCAGCAACTGCTTCACGCACTAGAGGAGAATCTCCTGAGAGAGCTTTATGAAGCGATTATGATGAGCTACGATGCGAAGATATCCCCAGTTCTTGGTAAAATCTTGTATGTCCTGGATACTCACATTCGTGCAGATCCTAGTTTCGTGCGAGTTCCTGACCAAGAGGCGCAATTCCGAACCACCGTTGCGGATGGTCTTGTTAACAAAGCGAGCGAGGTCTATGGATCTTATGTTGAAAAAGAAATCCCCCAGGAGCAAGAAGCTTGGGAGTTCTATCACGTGATCCAGCTAGGAAAGAGCGTAATAAAACTGGCGGAAAAAATACAAAAACGATTCAAGAAGAACCCTGAAATTTGTGGTGTCGAACCTCTTGCGATCCTGCTTGAGTGTCTGCTGCCTTCCTATGCTGAGGACGCTCGGGACATCATAGGCAGGATTCTGGAGGGTGCTGCTGAGAAGGAGCAGGAAATACCCATTCAAGACGGGTTTGACCTTTACAAGGAATTGAGCGAGGTCCGTCGGATTCACTCCAATGCGCTACCAGACGTACCTTTTCCGTTCCATGTCGAAAGTCTACTAGCAGATTTTGTTTGGCGATGGATCCAAATGAGCAGCGAGCAAATAAATGGTTGGGTTGAGAATGCCGTCAAGCAAGATCGATTCACTGTGCGCACGGAGGGGGCTAAGGCAATACCTACTGAGGATGAGCGACATAGTATTTCCGTGATTGATATCTTCAGATCCTTCAATCAGATCCTTGATCAAATATTTCAGCTGAACTGGGACGATGATCTTGGGTATGCCAAGTTTATGACTGCTCTCTCGAAAGCAATCGGTGATGGTTTGGCGCGGTACTGCGACCTCCTTGACCAGATGTTCAGCCGAGAGATGGATAGACTCACTCCAGAACAAGAAGCTGCTGCGGGCCAGACACGGCAAGAGAAATGGATGCAACTTGCCAAAGATACTTGGAACAACAAGGAAAGGGTCGAACCTTTTCAGTTTTACGCCACGTCTTTTGTGAAATTGAATGATATCGCTTTTGCCATCCGCCAATGGGACAAGCTTGAACGCGAGATCAATGTTGACGCTTGCATGGAGGTGATTCAACGACATAACCCGCCCGCTACGCAGAAACAGCGGAAGACCACCAACTTTGTCTTCACAATCAAAATCGTCGAGGCTGAAGATCTAAAGGCCTGCGACATTAATGGTCTGAGTGATCCGTACGTCGTGCTAACGGATGAGTACCAGAAGCGGCTGTCCAAGACCCGCGTTATCATGCACAGTCTCAACCCTCGGTGGGATGACACAGTTGACATCGTCACAAGGAGCCCACTGAATATTATCGCTACTATTTGGGATTGGGATAATTTCGGCGACCACGACTACGTCGGACGTACGTCTATCAAGCTTGATCCAGCACACTTCAGCGACTTCATGCCGCGAGAATATTGGTTGGATCTTGACACTCAAGGTAGGCTATTATTGCGTGTTAGTATGGAAGGCGAGCGAGATGACATTCAATTCTATTTTGGCCGAACATTTCGCACTTTGAAACGGACGGAACGAGACATGACGAGGAAAATTACCGACAAACTTTCTGCCTACATCAATCATTGTCTGTCACGTCGAGCTCTTCGCTCTCTACTCAGCCGTGGGATCTCGATATCGTCCGTCTCCTCATACTTCAAAGGCAATCGACAATCGACCGCTCTCGCATCTTCAGGCCCAACAGAGGCGGACATATCTAACGCCGTCAAGCCTCTATTTACCTATTTTGACGACAACTTCGCGATCATGAATCTGACCCTTACCTCTGAGGCCATGATCATGGTAATGACTCGTCTTTGGAAAGAAGTGCTAGTCACCATTGAATCTATCCTCGTGCCTCCTCTCTCGGACAAGCCATCTCAACAACGACCCCTGACACAACAAGAATTGGACGTCGTTTTCAAATGGCTACAGCTTCTGTTCGACTTCTTCCATGCTGTCGACGAAGAGACTGGCGAAGCCAACGGAGTGCCCACCAATGTTCTCAAGTCTCCCAAATACCATGAAATCCAGACTCTCAACTTTTTCTACTTCGATACTACCGAGAACCTTATCCGCACCTCCGAACGCATGGCCTCCGCCACTGCCGCCCGCCAAGCAGCAAATCGCAATCGTCTTTCTGCCCCGCCATCGCTAGGCATGAGTTTTGGCAGTGGGCCTGCTGGATTGATGGGCATGCCCAGCACTCGTCGGGCCAAGAGTATCATGTTGAGTCGAAATCTTGGCACGATGAGGAAGGCTAAGGAGGAGAAATGGAAAGAGGCGCAGGCTGATCCAAATGATGACATGATACTCAGGATTCTCCGGATGAGACCAGAGGCCGCAAACTATCTGAGGGATCGAAGTAGGCAGAAGGAGAGACTGGCGGCGGCAGCGGCAGCGGATCTGATCGTTCGGCAGAGCCTTTTGGCAGGCAGCGGCGGGCGAATGGCTGGGACTCTAGGCAGACGCTAGATCCAGGGGAGCAGATATCCGCAGGGGTTGTTGTTACGGGCGGGAGCGGTTTTGGGCGCAGCTGTGATGGACTGGAATGGTTCGCATGGGATACGATATCCTAATGGCTTTACAATCTCGGCGTGACTTGTACTGATACCATCCTATATCATCCTTGTCCTTAGCGTAATGCATACTTTCATCTGCGCAACAGTCGTCAGCATTTGGTCAGTTATCCCTACGGCTATCCCTACGGCTATCTCTATGGCTAGCATACGATATGGATGCTTTGCAATGAACAGGCCTTAACCCATTTTGACAACCATGTACTGTACTAGTAGGAGTACTTACGGCAGCTTCGACTTACTTAGCAGGAGCAGGCCCGTTGAAACTATGCCTAAATTACCATCAATGTGTGCTTTGATATGATCTAGTTTACATACATAGTAAAATTATGCAGCTTAAAATCTGGAATCCAAATAAATTATGTTATTTCGGACGTCATTCAGGAAAATGACGCTCAAATTATGGCTAACTTATGGTCATTTGAGCCTCCTGACGATGATTTTCAGAGCCCTTCTCCCGGTAAGGAGGTAAGCCGCGTGCAAACAGCCAAGGAGATGTGCCCACACGGCCCACACAGCCCACAGCCCACAGCCCACAGCCCACAGCCCACAGCCCAGAACTTCCACCGGTGATGTCTACAATTTCTTCGGCGATCATTGGTGCGTGCAAACCAGGCATCAGGTTGCACGGAGTCGAGATCATTCATTCTCGGAGGCGGAGATAATGGACGGGTAAGCCACACCTCCCTTCGTCATCGTGCAGCTTCGCACCAGACACCGTAGACCGTCAAAGGCGAATGGTTGGTGGGTGGGGAACAAAGACACTAACTAGTTGGGGCTGCAAAGCCATGGTGCACACTATCCGTCGAACAGTGCCTGCTGCCTTGATGAACTGGGGACTAACATGTCTCAAAGGCCTTCTCACAAGCGATCTAAAAGCGCGCTTGCTCTCTCATTGCTCCGAGGTGAGCGCGCTGCAAAGGGGGACAGTGGTTCTGAGAGCGGGTCACCTATAACACGCACCTCCTCGAACAGCCTCCTTGTTCCTACCGCCAATTCAGGCTCCAGCAACCCGACAAGCGCAGTCGATGGCGGAACCCTTTCGCCCATTTCTGAACCAACCGAGTCTACCGCATCGCTGGAGACTGCAGAGAAAGTGGCTCCGTCAGGGATGCAGGATCACAAAACGTCGATAGAAGATTCGGTCAGAACTTTCCGGGTCTTTGGGATACTTCGCAATGGAGATACAGCAGCCATTTCCAAAGCCCTCAAGGAGGCCTCCAGCAACAAGATTCCTGGTACAACCATTCTGCATCTTGCCATTCAATGCGCCGAACCTCATGTGGTCGATTATGTTTTATCGAATGGTGGCGCAAGCGACGTAAATTCTCGCGACAAGGAGGGCAACACTCCTCTGCATCTCGCGGCGCAGTTAGGTCGGGTGCCAATTGTCAAGCAGCTTCTTCAGCAGGCCAATGTAGATGAGTCCGTGGTCAATCACCAGGGCCGAATGCCAATCGATGTTGCAAGAACGCCGGAGATTTTCCAAGACTTGCAGCTTGCGCGGTCGCTGTACGTTGATAGTGTTGTACGACAGGTGCACGACTTCATCAGCCACAATGATCACCGGAAATTAGAGAATCTGTTAGTCGACCCAAGGGTTGAGAACGTTCTTGACGTCAACGCCTTAGAGCTGGTGACTGATCCCGAGACCATGGCAAGTGGAGGCACATTGCTACATGAGGCTGCTAGAAAGAAAGACATCTCGCTCATCCAGGTATTACTTATGCATGGCGCGGATCCCTTTCGACGTGATCGAAAGGGGAAATTGCCACAAGATGTCACCAAGGACGACCGTACCCGGGCAATCCTGAAGAAGTCACCCGCAGCAGCTGTAGCACAGAGAGGGATTCAAGAAAAGGCTATCCTCGGAGGCATTCCCGGCCAGAAATCACACGCAGGAACTCCTGTCGAATCCGGCAAAGACAGTCGAGAGATGAAGGGCTACCTGAAGAAATGGACCAACTATACGGGGGGCTACAAATTGAGATGGTTTGTACTCGAAGATGGCGTACTTAGCTATTACAAGCATCAAGGTATGTTCCCTGCCTTTCTGGTATGGCTGGACTCGCTTCTAATCTGACGATCAGATGATGCCGGGTCCGCGTGCCGGGGTGCTATCAACATGCGCATAGCCAAGCTACACATGGACCCACAAGACAAAACACGTTTTGAAATTCACGGCAAATCTTCCGTCAAGTATCACCTGAAGGCTAACCATGTAGTTGAAGCGAAACGATGGTTCTGGTCTCTCAACAATGCCATCCAGTACACCAAGGATGAGGCGAGAGCAGACGAGAAGCGGAAGACCAAGGATGCCGAAAGTCTACGGCAGGCAAAGGCGGAGGTGAGTGATAGGTTACGGCCCGACTCAGAAGCTCTGAGCATGGCAAGCGCAAGGCCCACGACGCTTGCGGCGCCTTCATTGCTAACGGTAGGGGGTCCAGCTGGATCACGGGTCAGCGGTGCTGCCTCCTTTCGGACAGAGAGCGCCTTCGGGGACGATGCAGGCTCCAACTATGGCTCCTATGAACCGAGCCTGACCGCCGGAGATGTCGGCAGAGTGGCAACCAATGCTGAAAGGGCGGCTGATGATTTCGACGAAGAACAGGAGGATGATGACGACCGCAGCAGCAACCATGTGCAGCCAGTAAACAAAGATGCATTCAACATCACTGCACAGTCGGCGAAGTTTCAGCTCGATCTTCTGGCTCGTGTATCGGATGCTCTCAGTGCAGAGCGAGCAAAGAACCCCAGCATGCCGATCTCTGATCCGACCGTGTCGCAGGTCATATCCACTTACGAAGCTGCTGTCAGCAGTCTTGACGGCCTTGTTGTCAGTCTCTTGAAGATCTCACGGGATCGTGATGCCTACTGGCAATACCGACTTGACAAGGAAGCCGATACGCGGAAAATGTGGGAAGAGAGTATGGCGCGGATTGCGCAAGAACACGAAGAACTCCAGAAGATGGTGGGTGAATCTGAGGAGAAGCGAAAACGAACGAAACGTGCTTTGAGAGAAGCGCTCGAAGGACAATCCGCTGCTGCCAGTCAGCCTGCCAGTCAGCCTGCCAGTCGAAGCGGGACACTGGATCGTGTCCAGTTCGCTGTGGCTCTAGAAGATGTGCCGCTGAACCGCGACGGCCGTGCGTCAGTGCACCGGAAATCTATCAGTAGCCGAGAGGGCGCTCGGAGAAAGTCTGTCATCGCGCAATACACCAACATCTCTGATTCGGAATCCGGTGATGATGAGGAGTTCTTCGATGCTATTGACGCGGGGGAGGTGGAAATTGTTGCTGCTCCGCTAAGTCCTCCACTGCCTCAAGCTCCCCCCAGCGACTCAGCCTCGGACGAGCGCGAGGTGAAGAGGAAGCAGATCGTGTCGTCGTTTGCGGGCTACGAGGACCCGGTCCGCACGAAACTGAAAATGGACGCCGACAATCGACCCAGGATCTCTCTCTGGGGGATTTTGAAGTCGATGATTGGAAAGGACATGACGAAGATGACACTACCTGTATCGTTCAATGAGCCCACGTCGTTGCTTCAACGTATCGCGGAGGACATGGAATACGCAGATCTCCTGGATATCGCAGCAGACCGGACGGACAGCGCCGAAAGAATGGTCTACGTGGCGGCGTTTGCGGCTTCTGAGTACGCGTCCACGATTGGCAGAGTTGCCAAACCATTCAATCCCTTGCTGGGCGAGACGTACGAGTACGTTCGGCCCGACAAAGGCTACCGCTTCTTGATCGAACAAGTCTCCCATCACCCACCCATCGGAGCTGCCCACGCCGAGTCGGCGAACTGGGACTACTTTGGCGAAAGCGCCGTTCGCTCGAAGTTCTACGGCAAAACTTTTGACATCAATCATCTGGGCACCTGGTTTCTGCGCCTCCGCCCCGCCCACGGCGGTGCCCCCGAACTCTATACATGGAAGAAAGTGACCGCCTCCGTGGTGGGCATCATCACCGGCAACCCTACCGTCGACAACTACGGACCAATGGAGGTCAAAAACTGGACCACTGGCGAGGTGTGCATGCTGGACTTCAAGCAGCGAGGCTGGAAAGCCAGCTCTGCCTACCACGTGACGGGCAAAGTGATGGACCAAGGCGGCAACACGAAATGGAGCATCGGCGGCCGGTGGAACGATAAGATCTACGCGCGCCCGACCCCGGGCTTCGAAGACCAAGATATCTCGCGATCCGTGCCCGTGCACGGCCACGGTACCGACGCCGCAGCGGCGGGCAATGGCAAGCCCACCCGCGGCCGCCCGGGATCCCCTTCAACCTGACGCCCTTCGTGCTGACGCTCAATGCCATCCCCGATCAGCTGAAAGCGCACCTCCCGCCCACCGACACGCGGCTGAGACCGGACCAGCGCGCGATGGAGAACGGGGAATACGATTTCGCGGCCGAGGAGAAGAACCGGGTGGAGGAGAAACAGCGGGCGGCGAGACGGGAGCGCGAGAACCGAGGCGAGGTGTGGAGGCCGCGCTGGTTCACCAAGGAGGTCGATCACACCACGGGCGAGATGTTCTGGGAGTACAAGGGCGCCGAGTATTGGAGGTGCAGGGAGGGTCGACGCTGGGATGGGTGTCAGGATATCTTTTGAGAGGGTTGGCTTGGAGATGGCGAGGTCAGGTTATTGATTGGTCTGGGTCGTCAGCAGCGGGGAGGATGAGTGTGTATGAATATGAATAGTCGTCGATTACAATAGGCTGGAACTGGAGGGCGGTCCCGGACATACATGCCAGATGATAAATGCTAGTAAGTACTAACTAGTAGTAGTAGACGTACTTCCTCACACACCATCATCATCATCATCAGCAGGTTTCCTGTTCTGCGGGACCAGGCATTTCATGGGCTTGCTCTGATTGCTACTATACTACTTATAACTACAGTCCATTGACAGCCGGTTCATTGAACTTGGCGGGAATGATGCAGCTGCATGCACACACCAAACCACCAATCTATCTACTCCTCTATACCCGTCGTCTTCGAGCCATCTCATATGACATGAACCAGTTAGTATCTGTTCCCACCCACCAGCAACACCACACTACCCAACTGGCGCCTCAGATCCTCCCTGTCCACATCATGCGTATCCTCCACCTGGCCCCACATGGCGGTCTGCCAGCTCACCTCGGTGCTGCAGGCCTCGGCCGCCTCCTCGATGCCGAATCTCCTGCCGCCTACCTCCCCTTCCCCTACATGATGCTTCTCCTCCTGCAGCTGCAGGTGTCTAAACTCCTCGCTCCACTCAACCAGCAGCCGCGTAGCGACCAGCAGGCTCTTGGCCGCCAGCGTGGCGCGCTCCAGCGCCGCGAGCTCGTACGCCGGCAGACCGGCCACCCAGCCGCGGATGATGCTGGTGCTCGTCGCCGGTTGCTTCTTCCTGGGCACGATGGAGGTTCCGTCCAGGACCGG
>NW_006916485.1:0-3866 GCF_000464535.1 Endocarpon pusillum Z07020 | reverse complement strand
CGGGTTGGGGTGGAGGGGTTGGAGCTGGGGCTGGGGCTGGCGGCTTCCTGTTGGAGGATGGCGTCGGCGTGGGAGGTGAGGGAGGTGAGTGGGATGTTGTGGGTTTTCAGCGCTTGTTGCGCCGAGGTGAGGAGATCCCATTCTAGGGCGATGGCGTGGGCGAGGTGCGGTTTCGAGAGCGGGATGGTGAGGATGGTCTTGTGGGGGGTGCGCACGGGGCGGGAGTCGAGGAAGATTTGGTAGCCATCTATGTATGCACGAGACGTCAGCGGTCGGGGTGGTAGAATAGAGAGAGAGGGAGGTGAATGAGGAACGTACGTGGAGTCTCCTTGACGTCTACATCCTTCCAGAAGCGCTTCTTCAGAGGGTTTGGTCTCCCTTTCTGGTCCTGGCTGGAGCGGAATTCCTTCGCCTGCCGTAGCATCTCCGCTTGCTTTCGTCGCCTCTCGATGCGCTCGCCATACTGTGGTGTTGCGGGAAGTGGTGGGTTGGGGGGCGGTCCGACCACTCCAACGGACAGAGGAGTGGCTCGCTGCGGCGACGAGTTGTGGAGGTTGCGACAGATATGCGCAGCTGGTGGTGGTCTCCGAGGACTGGTCACTCTATGGGGGGTGAGTGTGAAGACAGTTTGGACGATGGCCTTTGCATTTGCATTGTTCGCTGGCATGGTCTTGACTAACTGCAGTGGTGGTGTTGATGGTTCAGATTTGGAGAACAATTTGGGGACAATTTCGAGATGGCGTCCGAGGCTTGGCGGACAAGAAATATTGAGAAATATTCTCCGCATAAAATCAAGACTCAATGTCAACAATGTCAATTATCTATTAGACGACACCTTCCCATTGACAGAGCATATAGTATTAATCAAGACTAGTACTTCACTCATGGCAAAGGTCGCTCGTGAAGTCTCTGGCTTCGTTGCATTGCCTGTACGCTTCAAATGTCCAACTGTGTTCCCATTCCCCGAGACCGTCGCGCATTACATCTACCTACGACCAGACGAACCCAAGCTGCCCACCCTCGAATCACCCCAGTCGCTGTTCCTGGTCAACATACCCATCACGACGACAGAGCAACACCTCAGGCATCTTTTCGCCGCCCAACTCTCCGCCGGGCGCATCAAGCGGGTCGGCTTCTCGGATGGCACCAGAAACTCCAACATCTCTGGTGAGAATGTCCAAATGGCCAAGAACAGCAAGAAGCGCAAACGGGTTACGTCCTCAAAACTGGAGCTTGAACTGGAGACTGCTAGCCTACCAGAGACGTGGGATCGCCCCATCCATCCCAGCGGCTCCCATGCAGTGGTGGTGTTCGTCGACCGACCCAGCATGGAGGCCAGTCTAAAGGCTGCCAGAAAAGCCGCAAAGCTAGGAACAACCATCATATGGGGCGAGGGCATCGAAACAAGAGTACCGCCTCTGGGCCTCAGGCGCTACCAAGCCCACCACACGATGCGCTATCCATCACGAAAGGAGCTGTTGAGCTCGGTTGATTCGTACATGAGCGCCTACGCCCGCATGGAAGAAGCACGTTCCCGCGAGGAAGCCAAGAGGAGGCAACAACCGGACGAAGAGGGCTTCATCACCGTCACGAAAGGAGCAAGGGGCGGCGTGGTGAGGAAGGAGGATGCCAAGGAGTTGGGCCAGAAGCAGAAGGAAAAGGAGAAGGGGATCGAAAACTTTTATCGTTTCCAGATGAGGGAGAGGAGGAAGGAGCAGCAGGGAGAGTTGATGCGGAAGTTTGAGGAAGATAAGAGGAGGGTGGAGGAGATGAGGAAGAGGAGGGGGAGGATCGTGGTAAGTTTCGTGTTGGTTCATCAAAAATGGATGTGTGTGATGGCTGACACCCTTCAAGCCTGAGTGAAGAATATCAGAGGCAGACCAATCAGTCAAACTGCAACGCAGTGCAGCATCTACACCCAAGCCTCCACTCCATGCCCTTCAAACATCCATCCCCAGCTCCCACCCACCCGAGAGCACCTCGCAGCTTTCGACGCTGGTCAGCCAACTAATCAGATCCAGTAAGCCCAAGGTTTTCCTCTGTGCCCAACACCTTTTTTCACCATGCATGCAAATCTCCTATACACATGATGATGCTGCTGGGGCCAGAGGAACGAACCCAGCCACATACAGTCTCGGACTGGTCTTCTTCTCCATGGAATGGAAACCGTCCGGGCAGATGATATGGCACATGTCTAAAACCACCAGCCAACGCTTACAAAATCTTCTCACTTGTTATCTGAACCTTCGATTCGTGCACTTGACAAAAAAAAACTGTTGATCAGCGGACCTTTACCTACATGATGTGGTGCTAACAGGTGGTTGTGTGTACAGGTAGTGGTAGAGATGGTTGCCTTGTACGGCCTGAGAGGGGAGGGAGGAGGGATGGACATCGTATCCACCAATCAATACCAACCGGACGGCTCGACAACGATTTACCCGTTGATCCACTCATCACATCACTTTATCGTCTCCTCATCCCCTCAACCACCCGTCCCCGCTCTCTCAGGAGAATATCACCGCCACAGAACTCGACCAGAGTCCTGGTATCAATACTGCCGACCACTCCGACTGCGCCATCCATTTTCGTCACCTGATCTTCCCATACAAGGTGTTGAGGTCGAAACTCAGGGTGATGAGTGTAAGCAGAGCAGGCAGAGCTCCAAGTTGTGGGCTTCCTGCTGATTCTAGGGGCTGTTTTAGGAATGAGAAAAGCTGGCATTCGAAGCCAAGAGGAAGCACACAATGCTTGTTGCACGGTATTTCCGCCAAAAGCCACTAGGGTAGTGATGGACACGGTATGGATGTCTGTCTGTCTGTCTGGGAGGGGCTCAATGGTGCCAGCTATTCCGAAAGAGCTATTTACGCAGATTGCAGAGCATACTAACGAATACGCATTTAACGAGCAATCGAGAGAATTCGAACAGAATCAAAGATCTTGGAGAGATGTAACGGCTGCGGATATTGGAGGCTATATCGGTGCGATACTTCTAATAGGCGTTCAATCAGGTGGCAGAAACGTTGAATATTACTGGAATCAGAATAGCAATCAGCCAGCTTGGCCAGTTGCTGAGTATATCTCTCAGAGCCGATTTCAGCAGATTACAAGATATCTCAAGATCAATAGGCCAGGGCCTGTTGTTGATAATCAATGGTATCAGAAACTTGAGCCTCTTGCTACGGAATTTCGAAAAGCAACAACAAAGGAGATATATCAATTACCACAAGACCTCTCAGTTGACGAGCAATTGATTCAATTTAAAGGCCGTTCAAAGCACACAATTCAGATGAATACAAAGGCCGCTGGCGAGGGATATAAGATCTATAGCCTCTGTTGCTCAAACGGTTATATGATCGATTTCAAATTCAGCAGTGCTATTGAAAAAGTAGCCGAATTAGGAGAGCATTCTGGATTTTCTCAAAGTGAGGCAGTGGTACTTGATTTCGCGCATTTGCTCCTAGAGCGCTTTCCACGACCAAGGCCCTTTTATATCCTACATCTCGATAACTTCTTTACTACTTGTAAGCTCTATCAAGAGCTGTATGAGCTTGGTATTGGCGCCAACGGCACAGCAAAAGCAGGGTCAGGGATACCGAAAGAGCTAGCATATCTCAGAGATGCAATGACCAAGCAAAATGATCACGGAGAGTGGTTTAATTGGGTCGTTGGTAGCGTTAACTGTATCGCCTTTTGCGATTCAGCTTCAAAAGCAATGATGACTACAGTATATGATCCTCTTGTTGACGAATATGTCTATTTCGATGCTCTTAAACGCCCTGGTGCTTCTCTAAAATACGCCAAATTCGCAGAATCTCTTGATTTCGCGAATTCAGTGAGTTCTGCAAGTCCTGCGCTCTCTACGCCCT
>NW_006916484.1:0-2760 GCF_000464535.1 Endocarpon pusillum Z07020 | reverse complement strand
AAGAGGGACCTCTAATTCCTTACTAGATTATGCATCATAAGGACGACTTTAAAAGGAGCCTATTACTAATTAAGACGCTAAACTAAATCTGGCTATACTATGTATAGTTAACTTAACTAACCAGAAATCTTTTATATAAAGGCACTTATTAAGATATTAATTAAAGTTCCCTTTAATGCTAGGTAGCTAAAAAGATAAGGAGATTATTATAATAGAAACAGAAAAGAATACTACAAAACTAGGTCTTTAATAGCAAACAAATAGACTTACTAAGGCAGGACTATAAGTAATAAGCAAGCGAAATTAAGATGATGATAATAATGAGTGCTACAAACTACAGGATCAAAAGATTACAAGAGCATATGTGGTATATTAGCAGAAGATCCTGATTCCGACAACATATAGATAGGTAATCTCAGATCCTATTTTTAGTACAGACTAGACTAATGCAATTAAGTGAGAACTTATAGCATTATAAGCAAACAGGACTTGGAAGCAAGTTGTCCCTCTTACAGGATCTAACATTATTATAAGTAAATAGGTATTTGATATTAAGTACGCAGAGAATAAGGGAGTAGACTAATTCAAAGCCAGACTTGTGGCTCAGGGTTTCTTGCAAAGATATAGTATTAATTATAAAGAAACCTTTGCCCTAATAATGTATATAGACTCCTTAAAAGTGTTGCTAGCAATTATAGCAGTAGAGAACTTGGAATGCTACTAGATAGATGTTAATAATGCATTTACAGAATCTACTAATACAGAGATAATATATATGTCACCCCCTAATAGAGTCGACATACCAAATAGGATGGCTTTACATGTGTTAAAAAGCTTGTACAGTCTAAAACAAGCCGCTAGGGATTAATACAACTATATAGTAGCTGGCCTGTTAAAACTTGGCTTTAAATCATCTCCTTCTGACCTATGTATCTTTGTGAACGACAAAGGAATAATCATCAGTACTTAGGTGGACGACTTAGCGATTATTTCTTAATAACTCTCTCTAATATAATTGAATTCAAGAGGACTTTGCTCGTATCTTTAAGATCAAGGATCTAGAGGAGATTAGAAGGATCCTTAATATAAGAGTAACTCACGATCACTAGCAGAGGACTCTATATCTAGACTAGTTAATCTATATTAAGAAAATAATGTCAGAACTTTAAATAGAAGAGGACAAGCATAGACTAGTTAAGATACTAATTAATAAATATAATGCTCTGGCTTTATTATTAGATGAGGACAAACGAGTAAATATATGCTAATACTAGAAGTATATCAGAAGCATTATATATACAATATTAAATACAAGACCGGATATTGTATTTGTAATAATAAAACTCGCTTAATTTATGTCAGATTTAACAAAGTATTATAAATCTGCAGTAAAGCATCTTTTGAGATACTTACACTTAATAAAGGATATAAGAATCTGATATAGACCAGAAACCCTGTCTTTAGTAGGATATTCTGATGCAGACTATACTAGTGATAAGATAGATCAAAAGTCTATAATTAGCAGCGTCTTTATCCTTGCAGGGGAAGCAGTATTATGACTAAGCCGAAAGCAATAATCTATGGCTACATTAACAACAGAGGCTGAGTATATTAGTATGTTAACTTGTTCAAAACAAGTAATCTGGCTTACTCAATTACTTTGGGACATAGGGTTCTTATAATACTTAGGAGAAAGCTAATAGACTACGAACCTCTTAGGAGATAATTAATCTGCTTTAGTGCTTATCAAGAATCTGTATATACATAATTAATTAAAGTATATTAATATTATATATCATTATGTCAAGGACCTTATATAACATAATAAGATCAAGATTAATTACATTCTAACAGACAAGATAATAGCTGACAGACTAACCAAACCCCTTACTAGACCACTATTTAATAACCATATGTCTCTACTCAGATTAATAAGGTCTTAGGACAAGTCACAAGCTGATTCGGCTTAAGGGGGAGTGTTAAGAATACATACTAATCAGCAGACTATAGTCTGCACTATTTGGCTATACATGTACAGCCAAATATTGCCTAATCAGGTTATTCCTAATCAGGTATAGTGCAGGATTTTCTGTGCCACTAGCACAGGAAATACTACGTAATCTGTGCACTAGTAGGATCTGCACTTAACGTACAGATACACTATAATCTCACTCTGCATGCAAGAAGTGACCGTTAATAGTGTTAATAGCTGTTCCTAATCCGTATACCCGTTCAACATAATTTAATAATAATATATAATATGATTTATAATTATCTTATATATATAATTATTCTGTGTACTTTTCTTTTAAATTATAACCTTTAAACTATTATACATTATTATAACATAATAATATAATGAATTCTCAATCTTAGGAAGCCAGAATTCTCCTTACTATCTAGGCTATCTGTACTAACCAAGAAATGTTAATCTAATGTGCTGCAAAGATATATGACGTCTCTTAAATTATCTTCTGTAATTATATAAAGAGCTATACCTCAAAGGCTAAAGAGTGTAATGCTTAACACATTTTAATCCTGACTAAAGAAGAGACGCTTATATAATATATCCTTAATCTAGATTCATAAGAATTCCCACCCTGGATTAACGATGTACAAGATATAGCTGACCTCCTTCGCAAGACGCGTTATACAAAGCCTATTAGTAAGTAGTGGCCATATAACTTTGTATAACGCTACCTTAAGCTCAAGACACGTTTTTTATATGCGTATAATTTCTAGAGAGCCCTTTGTAAAGAT
>NW_006916483.1:13368-20845 GCF_000464535.1 Endocarpon pusillum Z07020 | reverse complement strand
AATCTTATTAGCAAAATTAGAAATAGAAATAGGTTTGGCTAGGTCTATTATATTAATTTATAATCTTTTATAAAGTGTTATATAGTCTAAATACATAAGATTAGCAGGCCTATCACAGAAGCTGTAGATCTGTCCCTTCTTGCCCCTATCTAGGTCTAAGGGAGCAGAGAGTATTGTTCTGCTATGTTACTCAGGCAGGTTATAAGAATCTTCTTAATAATCTTTGCTAGCGTGTTTTTTAGGGCAATTAGCCTATAGCTGCTAGGCAGTGAGTAGTCCTTCTTGCCCTCTTTGCGCAGGACTATTATGATTAATTCCTCATATCTCTCAGAAGTTATAGCTTAATTATTAGCCTCTTCTTCTTTGTTATTAATTTATTAATAGATTAATAAGTGCTAGAAATTAAAGGTTTTGCTAGTATACTAGTACTAGCTGCTAGTTTATTTAATATAATATGTTAATTATTTATATTAGCGTATATTAGGTTAGTAATTATTTCCTAAATTAATATATATCTATAAAGAATAATTACTTACTTTAGATTATCTTAAATCTTATCTCAAAGGTCTATAATCTAGTCCTCTTCTTAAATTTCTGCTTTGCAAGAAAGCTATCAGAAGTCCTTTAGGAATGTAGCAAGGTCTTATTGTCTTTGCTATAAGTAGTAGTACTCCTAACGAGCAGTCTTCTGCTAAAACAGGGAGTTAAAGTAATTTGCTATATCTGTAAAGATATCCGAAATCTAGGCCCTTTTAAAGTTTTTGAAGTAAGACTTAAGTAATTTATAAGCGTTACCACTAGTACGCAACTATATATAAGTGACCTTAGACAGTTCTGTTAGAAAAAGCGCTACATTAATTATAAACTTCATCTTTATGGCTGACAACTAGGAGCGGAACTTCTGAGGAGGCCCGTCCTTAAATACCTCTGGGTGAGGCAGCTTCTCTGTCTTTGTACTAAGCACTATCGCAGGGCTCAGAGTCGCTTCTAATGAGACTTGCCCTTAAGGCGGCGATTCTTATTCTATTAGAGTTACTAAAGGAGACTCTACCCAGACTTGCGGCTTTAGTTGTTACGGCACAAAATGCCCTATGGCCTAGAGAGGCGTTAGGGCAGGGCATGGCATTGGCCAAGCATTGGCTGCGCACCAAATGCTCCACCAGTGCTATGCCGCATCCGGTCTTAGGGCTGAGGGCTAGGGCAGGCTTGGCGCCCTGCATGTCATACCTTTATCCTCGCCTTTATAGCACTTAGATAGTCATCTATCTTTATACTAATTAGTTATATAGTTGCCTTTAATAGCTTCTTCGTGACTCTCCGCTATCTCTATAACACCCCTATACCCTGTTGCACAGCTTTCTGCGTAACAATTAGTGGACACGCCAGTGAACGCTTAATTGCGGGCGCCACAGCTACTTTGCCTATCCTCGATTTTCGTCAAGGCCTATCCTTCGAAATTCAACCTCCTTGAGCTTGTAAGGTATCCCTGCAGCTTACTAATAACCTGTTAGGCCAGCTCCTTGCCTTAAGCAGCTCCTCTGCCCTCCTCGATCTTCGAAATCGCGAGCACAGATTTCGAGCCCTTCGAGCCCTCCTTGAGCAAATCGACGCTCGCCTCCTTGAGCAACTCGACGCTCGCCTCCCTGAGCAAGTTCGACGCTCTCCTCCCTGAGCAACTCGATCTCCTGCTCTCTCTCGACTGTCAAGTCTGAGGCTCTCACCACAGAGCCTCCTGCCTCCTGCTCTTCTCTACAAGCCGACTCCTCTGTTAACGCCTACACGCAAGATTAGACTCGCTTAACGTTTAGAAGTCGTGTAAATCCTTGAAACGGGCTAGTCCGGTTCGTCCTTACTAGTTGTTCGTTAGGCAGCGCAAATATAAGTCTTATAAAGCGCTTGCGTGTATAGTATAATCTCTCTGCGCCTGTGACCCTGTCACTAGTTGAGCCTTATCTACAAAGAATAAGGGTGAAACTAAGGAAGCAAATACAGATAATAAACCTGAGGAAGCAGATAAGAAGAAAGAAGTAAAAGAAATAAGCAAGACTATATATTCTACATTTGTAGTTATGAACCCGCAACTCTTTAAAGAGATAATAGAGCAGATGAATATAAGGCATAAAGAATCTATAAATCGATTTATAAATAAGATCTAGGCCCTACTAGTAACAGCAAAAACAGAGACTCTAAAGCCCTCTAAGGTCTATCTTTTTAAGTTTACTAATTACCAGAATAAGAAGTCAGTATATATCTTTATAAAGCGAATTACTAACACTTAGAAAATCTATCAAAATAACGCTTCTAAGCTTGCTATACTCTTATCTTATTACCTAGATAATGAAATAGCTTATATATAATACTCAGCACTCTTTATAAATAAGAAGGAAGTCTTACTAGAATCCCTAACCTAGTAGATCAAGGTTCTTAAGAGAGACTTTATAAGTACTAATGCTTAGCTATACTCTAGTGCGAATAAAGAGATGTTTTGCTAAAGCTAAAATCGTTCACTAGTAAAGTATATAAATAAAAAGGTTAGTAAGCTACGTATTACTAGTATGACCTTAGAAGCAGATATTATTATAAGAGTCTACAAAGGCTTTCAATATGCCTTAGAACTATAGCTTTTTATAGCGACTTATAATTACTTACTATTATAATAATTTTGTGATCTCCTTTAAGAGATCTAAGATAACTATTAACGCCTCTTTATAACGAAAAGGCTAAGGCTAAAGAATCTTGCAATAGCTCTTGTGCTTCTCCTTACTACTCTGTAGCCTCTAGATCTGATTAATATACAGAAAAATTATATAACAAAAGCTATAAAAAGTAAAATAGCAAGGAGGAGGCTAAGCATTATTTTAATGCTTCTGCTAAAGCTAGAGAGGTTCCTTCTAGTACTAATATACTATATCCTTGCTAAAAGTACTTAGTAAAGGCTTAAAGGCTAATTACTAGAACTTCAAATGCCCTCTTAAGGATAAGAAGAAAGCTTTCGCTACTAAGGAGGAAGACGAATCCTCTAATAATGTGCTGAATAAGAATTATTATTAATAACAACGCGCTTATATAGTATAGCAAGAGCAACTTAACAAAGACTCTAGCAAAGAGGATACTAGTACTAGTAAGGATGAGGTAGTAATAAACTTTGGTATTGCCTATTAAGAATGCTAGGAGGTATTTCTGTCAAACAATTAGCTATACAGCTATCTTAAAGCTTTTAATACTTACACTATTAAGGAGATCTCTATAGTTATTAATCTTACAGTTAAGCTAAAGAGCAAGCAGCTAGAAGAGATAACTAATTATACTAAGACCTGCGTCAAAGTATATCTTAGCGCTAATAGCGACATTATATAAGTTATTATTACTGTTATAAACTCTAGTTTTAGCTACTTAGCAGTAAACTGTAAGCTACTTAATAGCATACCTTATATTATTAAACCTATTAAACATCTAGTTATTTATAATATCAGAGGTAAAAAAAAGGTCTTTAAGCTAGCAAAGTTCGTTCTTTATTTCTAAAGTAACAAGAGAATCTTCTTAAAACTCGAAATTAAAGCACTTATATTTAATAATCTAAGTACTAGCCTGCTTATTAGTACCAACTATATTAAAGCCTAGAATCTAGTTTTAGATATCTCTTACTAATTAGCTATATTTTATTAATTTAGCAAGGATAAAAAGCCTATTACTATTATTTACCTCTAAATTACTTAAGAGCTAATAGCCAACTTTGTTATTTATATAAGCAAAGACTGTACTATTCTTGCTAACTCTGTAAACTAGGTTGCTCTCTGAATAAGTTATTCTAGTAAGGCAGACTTTTTATTTATATCCTAATATCCTGAGATACTTAATAGAGTTGTTTTAGCCACTTAGAACGCAATTATATTCTCTAATCAGAATTCTGAGCCTTACTAAATTAAGTATAATATTATACTTAGTATAGCAGAGTTAATCTATAACGAAAATTTTATATATATAGCATAAGTAATTAAGATATTAAATAGCTTTCTAGGTTAAGAGCTATAAAACTACGTAAGCAATTTAAAGACCTTACTATAGAAGGCAGAAGACACTAGTATAAGGTAATTAGAAGAAGCGTATTAGCCTTACTATTAACATAAACTGCCTAAGAATATTATAGTCCTTAATCCCTTTACTTTTACTTATTAAGAGATACATATTAATAATAAGCTGCTTCTGAATTAACAAAAGCAGCTCTAAAAGCTAGCAAAGTGCTTTATAATTATCTTTAACAACAGACCTAGTATAGCATATTAGCTAGAAGAAGAGTGGCTACGTATTAAAGTTGCTCCTAAATTAGAATGAAATCTCAAGCCTTGACCTCCTTATTATAACGCTTTGTAAGTAAAGCAGGCAATTAATAATATATTTAACAAGAATATCTAGCTTAATCAAATGGCGCTAGCAAAGTATTCTCTTTACTCCTTACTAGTTTTCGTAGTCTATAAGTATACTTTAGAAGGAGCTGTTAAAAAGGCAAGACCTGTAGTAGATCTATAATCTCTGAATAACATTACAGAGTTAGATGTGTATCCCTTACCTCTTCAGGAGGATATCCTTACTATTATAGCCCTAGCTACTTATATCTCTTTTATTAATTTTGTATCTAGCTTTTACTAGTACTTTACATATTCTGACAACTAATATCAAATTATAATAGCGTTACATTAAGGTCTAAAGCTATTTTGTGTAGCCCTTATAAGCTTTAAGAACTCTCTTACCTATAACTAATATACTTTTAAATAATTACTTATCAGATTACTTTAGAAGATTATTAATATCTATGTTAATAATGTCAATATCTTTATAAGAGAGCCTTTTAGTTAACACCTATATAATTTAGATACTATATTTTAACGTTTTGCTAACGCTAATTATACTTTTAAAGTTACAAAGACTTATCTTAGCTTTTAAGAGCTTATAACACTTAGGAAACTTATTAGCAGACTTAGATATTTAATAGCAAAAGAGAAGCTTACAGCTATAGCTAAGTAAGATATCCCTAAGAATAGCTATAACCTTAAACGCTTTATTAGCTTTGTAAGTTTATAGCTAGTATATATATTTCCTTTTTAAGGCCTTAAAAGAGAAAAAGAATCTTTATTAGAGAAGCTATAAGAGAGAAAAGGCTGCAGAGCAAAGAAATTCAGAAAGTTATAAAAGAGCAAGTATACTGCTGCGTTTCAAGACCTCAAAAGCGTATTTATTAAGGCTACAGATATCCTACATTATTTCGATCCTGCGAGGTGCTTATTATTTCTTAATACATTAAAAGAGCTTAGTTTTAGCGTTATTATATACTAACTTAAAGGTGTAAAAGCTAAAGACCTTCTTAAGCCCTTAAAGATAATGCTAAAGCCTATTATTTTTCTCTTAAAGTACTTAATACCTGCTAAACACAACTACTAGCTAATAGATCTGGAGTTATCTAGACTTATATAAGTAATTAAGCATTTATTTATTATTTATATTAATTATCAAGCGAATCCAGTAATCCTAATAGCAAGATCCCTGCATACATAATTTCTTTTTAAGATAAATATTTGCTAATAAGGATAAGCTATGTTTTTGAGTTAATATTAGGATAATCTGACTATTATCTATAAAGAAGGTCAAGATATAGTTGTTCTAAATACTTTATCTAGATTCTTAGTTAAGCTTTATAGCTAGCATTAACCTAAGGAAGAGAAACAGGCCTATCTTAATATAGTATTAAGGAGATTAGATAACGTAAAGCTTGCTTGGCTTTATGAAGAAGTCAAGAAGGAGTTTAGCAAGCTATTTAAGCAGCTTTAGACCTTGCCTTTATTAGTTTCTAATCTCTAGTAACTGCCTAATAGGCTATACGCCTTACTTTATTAAGAAAGTAGCTCTGATTTAGTCTGATTTGACGTATAGCAAGTTAAGCTACGCTTTATCATCCCTTAAAGCTTTAGAAAAAGTAATACTTAAGGCCATATATAATAATTAGCTTTATAGCGACTATACTAGGCTACGCAAAGTGCTTACTAGCGTATAGTAGCCTAAGATAAGTAAGGAGATTCTTAATTATATATACTACTATATAGGCTACAGAATAAATAAGCTACGCCGCATAGGCTTTGTGCTACTATTAAAGTTACTTTTAGTGCCTTTATAACCTTTCTACTCCCTGACAATAGATTTTATTACTAATTTGCCCCTTAAGAATAGCTATAATATAATACTTATTATTATAGATTAATTCTTGAAACGCGTTGCTTTTAAAACAGGGAAGAAGGCATAATTAGCTAAGGATTAGGCTAAATGCCTCTAGGATAACGTTTTCTGCAGAAGAGGTTATGGCTTATCTAACACTATTATTACTGATTAAGACGCTTAATTTACTACTGCGTTATAAAAGAGAGTACTTAAACTAGCTAGCACTCAACTAATCTATATTATAGCGTATTATTCTTTAGTAGATAACTAATCAGAACGTATTAACTAAGAGCTAGAAATAGCGCTACGTTTCTATATTAATATTATGTAGGCTAACTAAAAGGAGTTCTTATATATTATTAAGTTCTATTTTAATAGCAACTATTCTTTTATTATTACTTAAACCTTATTTCAAGTTATTTATAGCTTTACTCTTAGCACTTAGCTAACGCTATTAATGCTAGAAGTACTAAAGTAGTTAGTACAAGAGCGCGAAGCTACTAAAGATATAGCTGCTGAAGGGCTTCAGATTACTACAGAAGTAATAATAAATAGAGTAATACAAGATCAATTATTTGACTCCGGCTAGGCTAGGCTGCACCTTTCGCTAAAGAGCTACTCACTGCCTTTTACACGCAAGTTTGCACTCTCTTCACGCTACACTAAAGCTTTTTGAATCCTTAAGGCTGTTGGCAAGGGCAACGCGCTGCGAATAAACCTGCCTGCAGCCTAGAAAATACACTAAGTGATCAGCAAGATCCATCTCGACCCTGCTCCAAACCCTGATGACGATCCCTATTAACGAAACCTCCCCTCTTCGCCAGATTATATTAACGAACAAGGAATAGAATAATAGAAGGTGGAGAAGATAGTTAGTAAGCTTGTTAATGACGAGGCAATATCATACAAAGTCAGATAGGAAGGATATGAAGCTGAAGATGACACTTAGGAGGATCTAACAGCGCTAGAGCAGGCCCAGGAGTCGGTTAGGGCGTACGAAGAGGCTCTAAAGCACTCTAGGCTCTGAGGGCGTTGACAAGCTGACGGCTCGACGCTTTATAGAGAGCCACAAGGGCGGCTGTGGCGCTAGATCAAAAGCGGAAGGAGTTTCAGCCCTGAGAGATGCTGTTTTTCTGCTTATTTCAGTTCTTTTCTATGACCACGAGGCTGTGGCCTTTTTTTCTGCTGCTGGCAACTGTTATAGCACAAAATGCCCTATGGCCTAAAGAGGCATTAGGGCAGGGCATGGCATTGGCCAAGTATTGGCTGC
>NW_006916483.1:0-13303 GCF_000464535.1 Endocarpon pusillum Z07020 | reverse complement strand
CTATCCTCGCCTCTATAGCACTTAGATAGTCATCCATCTTTATACCAATCAGTCATACAGTTGCCTTCAATAGCTTCTTCGTGACTCTCCGCTATCTCTATAGCACCCCTATACCCTGTTACACGGCTTTCTGCGTAACATTAGTATTGCTATAACCTTGTCGCAGAGGTTCTAAATAATCTCCTCCTTGTTACAGAGTTAATTCTTTAGCAACTTAGTCTTAATGCTAGTGCCTCTATTAAGGTCTTAGTATTTTTCTTCCTAAGTTTTTTTCTCTTAGAGAGCTTCCTGATACTTAGCCTTCTTTTTTAAGCAGAGGGCTTTTTCTTCCTTATAAGCGGCTACTAATGTTAATACAAACGCTATTATATATGTCTGATTCTTATTAACAAGTACTATAAAGGCTGGAAGAGCTAATAAGTCATCTGTCACTCTTTTTGCGTGCTTAATTAATATACACAGAGCGTCTTAATCTATAAGAGGGGCTTCTTGACGAGCTCGACGCCGGGAGGGAGATGTTGTGCTCTCTCTTTTTTCTATTTGATTACGAATTATCTTAACTTGATAATTCTTAAATCTTTATATAATAAAAAGTGTTTATATCAAACAGACCTTACGTTACTCCTAAAGTAACGACTTTCTTACATAATTAAATAACCTTAAATAAGTTCTCTAATAGCTATACTATAGATAAGAGAGTTTTGTATTGTCTCTCAGAATAGCAAGTAAGTATTAAGCTTTTGTTCAGTATAATAGCTCAAAACTAGAACAAGTTAATAGTTTATAGATTGCTAAAACGAAAGCTAGAGAATCTATCTATAATATAATTATACACAAATTTATACTCTAATACTAGTAGATAAGGCTTATATATATATAGGCTACGCTATAGGCTACAGAGCATTTATAGTTCCTAATCTGGCCTCCTGCTATATAGTAAAGTTTAGGCTTCCTTAATTAGGTAAGACAAACCTCTTTATTTGTAATCCGTTCAGATAGCTTATATACTTTAATAAACGTTTTATAGCAGGAGTTTGCTTACTATTACAAGTTAGTTATAAGTGTTGCCTCCTAAATATATAGCTAGTATATATATTTCCTATGCTATAGCAAAGGAAATATATCATTTATTATAGTAGCTTCTTTATTAAGTATAAATATAGCAGGCGCCTTTGATATAATATTATATTAATAATTAATTTATAATCTAAGAAAGTATAAGATTTCTTTTATAATTACTAAATAAGTAGCAAGCTTTCTGTTAAACAAGGCTTTTATACTCTTTATAAGTAATAAGATATTTAAGAGATTTAAGGTCTGTATAAGGATTCTTTAGGGCTCCTTAGTCTCGCTTATTCTGTACCTCTTTTATAATATAAATCTATTAGATATCGCTAATTATTAAGAGACTAAGGTAAGCGCTTTTAGCTTTATTAACAATATTAATATACTTGTGTTTAGCTAAAGCATAAAGAAGAACTATAGATACCTAAAGCAATTACATAATAAATATTTATGCTAGGCCTATTATTATAGTGCTATTTTTATACTGCAAAAGTATAAGCTAATTCATCTTATAAGAAACCTAAGGAAGTTTAATATAAAAGAAATAATTAATATAGCTAGCACCTTAAGAGTAACGAAAATAAATATTAGAGTGCTAGAACTTTAGATTAATACTTAACTAAAATAAGGCTCTTATATTAAAAAGGTACTCTAAAAAATAACTTAATAAATGCTTACGCTTATAGCTCTATTAACTTCTATATAAGGCGCTTCTCTCTTATATATAAGATGTATTTATAATACTATTATTAAACTAGTAATAACTTATATATTAGCTATTTAACATCTCTCTAACGAGTTATAAGGCACAAAATCAAATACTGCTAAACTCTTGCCTATCTAAAATAGGTACTTATATATAATAGCTAGGGCTTATAAGGCCACGCCTATTCTAGTCCTCAAAGCAGAGACTTACTCCCTACCCCTTTTATTGTTACTTAATAATATCTAGATAGACTCTTATTACAAACTTATAATTATAAGTATAAGGCAACTTATCTATAAAAGCTGTCTCTAGATTATTAAAAAGCTTGACTTACAGCAGGGATGCCCTTGTTATACTATTATAACACTAGGTATTAGAAAGCATAACTAATATAAATAACGCCTTCTTAAGCTTAATATAGAGACAAAGCTAAACTAAGCCTTAGAATGCTCCTTGCTATAAGAAAAACCCTTATAAGAAGTAGCCACATTGCTTACAGAAGTGTGATAATAATGCTAGTTCTATCACTAAATAGTTAGAGCGTCTTAGTTAGAAAACTAGTAATTATTATAAAGCGCCTACTTAACAGTACTCTAGCGAGCCCTAAGCCCTGTATAGAGTAGAGAAATTAATAAGCAGAGATTAAGGATACATTAAGGCTTAGCTAAGGCACAAAGCTCTCTTACTATATAGCTAAGGACTAACAAAATAGGCTTTACAGACTTCCTCTTTAAATAGAACGTTCCAGACATCCTCTTATCATCCTATGAGTGCGGTTAGAGAAGACAGACTGCCTAACACGTGGTTATAGACTGCCCGCTGCTCTTAGACAGACACAAGATGCTTACCGCTGCTGGCACAACAGATTACTGCTATCTCCTTAACGATCCAAAGGCCCTTAAGATAGTAACGCTTTAGCTAATAAAGACTAGGGCCCTCCCTTAGTTCTTGTTTATAGCTAAACAACTTTGCACCTAATTATACTGCAGCTACAGAGCCTTGTGCACACTATTAAAGCGCCCTGAAAAACTTGTCTACTTATTAACAGTAAAGTTTTTTTCTTTAGAAAAGTTTCTTTGCGTTTATTCTTATTTATTATTAAGAGTTATAACTACTCTTAATTATATATATCCTCTGTATAGACTAGCCTTAGGCTAGGACTATTATCATGATATGCCAAGCCACATCCTGTAGCAGCTATATAAGGCAGCTCTACCAAAGGTCACGTCCTGTAGGTGCGATGCGAACTCTAACACAAGCGTTACGAACACGAAGGCCACATCCTGTAGCCCTGCGCTACTACTGTAAGGGCTATGAAGTGTGGAGGCTACATCCTGTTATGACTGTATTAGTGTTATAGGGATCAGAAGGGCTTTCTCTTAAGTAAAGGGAATGCCTATTCTAACTAAAGGACAAGGAATTAGTTTACTATTATCTATACACCTACCAGTAGTAATAATCTAAGTCACCGTCGTTATACCAGTATTCTACTAGTGCCTATTATTCTGTTAGTCAAAACCTTATATTCTAATTCCTCTTCCCTTAGGGTGGCAGTATAATAAAGTGCTCAAGTACACTCTGTCTCAACAAAGAAATCCTCCACGCGCTATAAGCGGTTTGAGCAGGAACCAAGGTGTCAGCGGCCGCCAGACCTGGGCGTTAGCCCCTAGAGACTCTAATTAGTTTACCCTATTTAAGCGTGCTATACCCGTATTCCTCTCGCTGCTACTGTAACATAAGGATAGTAGAGATGATTATAATAAAGATAAAGTAATAGATAAGGAAGAAGTTAATACTTAGTTAGAAGAACTACAATAAGAGAAATAAAGACTTAAAAAGCAAGTAAAATTAAGACGTATATAAAATAATGTCGCACTACTATACACTATAATAGAGAAGCTAATCTAAAGTATGCCCCTCTTAAGTAACACAGGAGATCTGTTACATAAGACGCTAGTGCCTACTAGGTGTAATAATAGCAGCTCCAGAGCTAATAACCTAGCTTATTTATTATTTAAACGAAGGAGAAATTATAACAATATAGTTAAAAACGATAAAGAAGACATTCGCACTATAATTAAGTATATAGCATACCCATAGGCGCCCTCCCCTTATTAGGGCAAGAATTTAAAAGAACATCAAGATTTTATATATAAGTATAAGATGACCTTCTATATAGCGCTAAGAATTTACTTAACAGATAAGTACAGGGTAATCTATAAAATGTAATACCTAGAAGAGGAACCCCGGAGCAAATAGACTAATTATAAGAAGCTTATCAGCCAAGATAATAATATATAAGAAGAATTCTCAGAGTTCCTAAAAGACATTATATAAGACCTAATAAATCACAGGATAAGCATTATACAAAAGTATTAAGATATGTTCTAACTACTACATTAGTTTATTCACATATTTATTACTTATTTAGAGATTCTAAAGGCTAATTTAGAGCCTTATAATAATGCGTATAAGCACTAGCACTTGTTTACAAAAATAAAGCCTGAGATCCGGGTACAAATCACAAATTATTAGAAGATTCCTAAAAGTTACTTAGACCTGGTTTCCCTAGCAGCACGCCTAGAAGAAAACATTCAGAATACCAGGAGGACGCTGGCTCCGCGCCGTACAGGCGAAATCAACGAAGAAGGACAGGCAGTTTCGAGCCCTACACCTTCTGATAAGGGTGGCGGCTTCTATGGCTGAGGAAGGGGTTATGGTCACGGGTACGGCTATAGCTTGACTCCAGGTCTTCAGGAGCGCACTACCTACCTGAATAACATGCTAGTTCAAGGCAATTAAGGCTAGCAAAGTAACCAAGGTAGCTGAACTATGTAAAATATTAAAATAGTAAAGTGTTTTAACTGCTACAAGAAGGGACATTATTCTATAAATTGCCCTAAGAAGGCAAACCCTTTATAGTTAAAAAATAGGTAGACTCACTGTTAGTTGCTTAAGCAGAGTAGATAGATTAAGGCAGAGAGCGAGATCGCTTTATTATTCTAGTATATATACAGCGCAAAAACGCTTAGTTGTTAGTGATTAAAGATCTAATAGACTCCGGCGCTAAAGTAAATTTGGTCTCTTATATCCTTACTAAAGAATATAAGTAAGAGGCATTAACTAAGAAGCACGTAATTATAGCTAGAATTAATAGGAAACTAATATAGTTCTATAAGATATATAATATTATAGTTAAGTTAAAAGATAGCTAAAGTAATATAAAAGAAATAACACATATATTTTATATAGTTAAAAGTATGTACTACCTAATTATATTTAATTACTTATAGCTTTATTAAGAAGATCCCTATATTTAATAAGCGGTAAAGACCTAGCGCTTTAAACTAGGAAAAGAGGATATTAAAATATTAGACCTTGTAAAGTTTAAAAAGCAGACTAAGGACTCTCTAGACATTTTTAGTGTTTGTATTATAGATATATATTCTCTAACTCTAACGCGCTTAGTCAGCGCTATATTAGTAACACTAATCCTTAAGTTGCTACTAAAGTATAAGGAGTATAGTAACGTTTTTAATATAAAGAAGACTAGGATTTTTCTAACGTATAGCTAGTTTAAGCATATAATTAAGATAAATAGAGGTATATTACCTTTTAGACTATTATATAACCTATCACAAAGTAAGCTATAGGTTCTTAAGTAATACATTAATAATTTGCTAGCAAAGCAGTAAATACATTCATTTATAAGCCCTGCTAATACGCTAGTACTATTCGTCCTAAAAAAGAGTAGTAGCTTAAGACTTTGTATTAATTATAGAGGTCTGAACAAGATAATAAAGAAGAATTATTATTCTTTGCTACTAATTAGTAAAATAATAGATAGGCTAATAAGGGCAAAAGTCTTTACTAAGCTAGATCTAAAAGATGCTTACTATAAGTTATATATTTATAAAAGTGACAAGTAAAAAATAGTATTCTGTACTAGATATAGCTATTTCGAGTATCTAGTAATGCTGTTTAGTCTTATAAATACGTCTGCTATATTTCAAGCCTATATTAATTATGTATTATAAGACGCTCTTAATAATATATACATAATATACCTTAATAATATTCTTATATACTCTTAGACAGATAAAGAGCATATAATTCATGTATATATAATACTTAAAAAGTTATAGCAGTACAAGCTATATATAAATTCAAAAAAATATTAGTTTAGAACAGAAGAAGTAGACTTCTTAGGCTTTATTATAAGCACAAAGGGCGTTAGGATAAAGCTAAGCAGAGTCATTATTATTAATAATTAGAAGCCCCTAACTTTAGTTAAAAAGCTCTAAATATTTCTTAGCTTTGCAAACTTTTATTACTACTTTATTATTAGGTACTTAAAGATAACTTTATTATTATCAGAACTTCTTAAGAGAGATGCCTATATATAAGCATTTAGTCTTTCAAAAGAGGCAAAGGCAGCCTTTGCAGCATTAAAGAAAGCTTTTACTTCCGCACTACTACTATAGTACTTTAATCCTAAAAAACTTATCAGAGTTAAAATAGATGTCTCTAGTTTCGTGATTAATATAGTCCTCTTATAGCCAGGTAATAATAGTAGTAAGCTATTAAGTTAATAGTTTCGTCTAATTATATTCTAGTTAAGAAAACTCATACCTTTAAAACTCAATTATAAAATATATAATTTAGAGCTACTAGCTATTATAGCTGCGTTTAAGTATTAGTGATATTACCTTTAAGGTAACTATTATCAAGTTACTATTATTATAGATTATAATAATCTTTGTTACGTTATAATCACAAAAGAACTCAATAAAAGACAGGCCTGTTAAGCAGAATAACTCTCTAGTTATGACTTTATAATAGAGTACTAGCCTAGTCAATATAACCTGACTAACAGTCTGTCAAGGCGCCCTAACTATAAAATGTTAGAAAGTAAGAGAGCAAATGTGGCTCTTCTTACTCTGCAGCAGAAACTATAGATGGCCATGCCTAAAGAGCATGCTTATATTGTGCTAGCAACACGCTATGTCAGCAAAACCAATGATAGTAAGTATAAGGGAGATCTTCTTAGTTATGTATTACACATTTATTAAGCCTCTTTAGCAGTTAAGCCGTCTTTAGAAGGAGCTATACTAGGAGAGCTATATAAGCTGCAAAAGATGATTTCCTATGCTATAGGCATAGGAAATACTATACAGGAAGAGAGAAGCTCTTTCCTGCCTGAAGTAACAGTCACTTTGTTAGAGCCATACGTTAATATTAAAGCACTAGAATAGCATGTAATAATTATTATATTAAGACTACAAGATGCCACTAGTATCTCTCTAGGGGCTTCTATTAATACTTCTTATACCCTTATAAATCAGAAAAAGGGTATAAAGAGCAAGGGTCCTCTAAGTCAGAGTATTCCTAAGGAACTAGGGTATTCTTAACCTAATGTAATAGCTTTATATCAGGAATAATTAGGTATGTATTTTTATATACTTGCTAAAACAGATAAGGCTATTAAGCCTAACCTTATTATCTTAAGTATAGACGCCTACAAGCACTATATCTCGTGAGAGCACATTATTATAGCGATAGGCACTCAAACAGTATATAAAGAGCCTGCCAGTAATCTAATTGACATTATTTAGGATCTGCAACAAGAGGACGCCTTCGTTCAGAAAATGAAAGGTGCCATTCAGCAGGGAAGCTACGTGAACGCTGGCAAAGAGAAAGGATAGCAGGTAGACCTAAAAGGGCTATTACGCAGGCACTATAGTGTTTTCGTTCCGGCGGGTTCAGCAGCCTGTAATAATATCCTCTATATAGCGTATAATGATCCTTATGCAGGCTATTTTAGCTGTCAAAAGACGAAGACCTTGCTTCAACAACATTAGTATTAGGATATCTTATTAAGAGATGTTAACATGTACATTAACTCCTGTAATGTGTGCTAGCGTACAACAATAAAATACTATTAGCCCTATAGTGAATTAGTGTTACTCCTAGTGCCTATAAGGCTGTGAATTAAAATATTAATAGACTTTATTACAGACCTTCCTGCGAGTTGCGGGCAAGATAGAAGCGTTTATAATTCGCTTCTCATTATTCTTAATCACTATATAAAAGTAGCAAGATATTTTCCTTGCTATAAAACTATTACTACTAAATAGTTAACTAACCTTTTTCTAGAGCATATTATTAGTAAATATAGTATACTAGAAGGTATTATTACAGATTAAGAATCCTTATTCATAAGTTAATTCTGATCTTCTCTTTGCTATATAATAAAGTTAAAGCGACAACTAAGTATAGCCTTTTACCCTTAAACTAATAGCTAAACAGAATACTAGAATTAAACTATTAAACATTACCTCTGCTACTATAGAATATGATTACAGAATAACTAAGTATAACACTTAGTTACTACTAAATTTTTATACAATAATATAATACACGCCTCAACTAGTATTAGTTCTTTTTTTGCACTATATAGATATAACTCTAGTATAGGCATATTTATTAAGGGCGATATTCTAAAAAGGAAAGTGCTTGCTACTAAAGAATAAGCGAAAAATATAATTAATATGTTTATAGAACTATTAAAGCGCCTATAATATATTATTAATTAGCAAGCGAAATAGCATAATAAAAAACACTTACTAAAAACGTATGCGATAAGGGATTAGATTATGCTTATAATAAAGAATATATGTTAACTAAGGCTAAGTAAAAAGTTAGTATATAAGTTCGCTAGACTATTTAAGATTATTTTTATTTAAGGGCCATAAGTATATAAGTTAGAGCTACTAGCCATAATAAAGATCTATCTCACTTTTCATATTTCTTTACTAAAGCTATACATGTGCAGAGACAACGAAGACCTAGTGTAGCATCTATAAGTAATTAAGGTAGAAGATGACAAAAAAGAATAGGAGATTAAGACGATTCTGTAAGAATATTAATAGAGAAGACGGATTAAGTACCTAATAAGGTGGCTGGGCTAGCCGCCTGTTTATGACTAATAGTTAACTAAAGAGAAGCTAGAGAATATAGCAGAATTATTAAGTAAGTTTAAAGAGAAGCAAGCAATAAGAGAGGCGCAAGGTACTAATATAGTAAAGCGAAGATAATAATAATAAGACGCTCTTTCCCTAGGTTTTTTTTTTAAGAGGTTTTCTAAGGTTTTATTAAGGCTTATACCAAAGTTAGAATAAAGCTACTTTTACTTAGGTTAAAACATAGGCGCTATATATAGCAGTATATATATAAACTACTACTAGGCTATTAGTTATCTAACTTAGTAGCAAACCTTACCCCTCTTCTTAACTATTAATAAGTATAAAATATTAGAGATGTTTCTCTCTGCTAGCATAATAAGCATAGATTATTAATAACTTCCTTGTTAGGAATATACAATAACATATACTTAACATATACCCGCTAGCGAACTAAATAAGTAACTTGTTTTCTTTAGTAGTAAAATAATAACAGAGATACTATATTAGGGTTTCTTTACTACAAAAGCAGATATAAAGATATAAAAAGAAGTTTAGCACAAAAGAAGCATAAAGAAGAAAATTAAATTGCTTAGAAAAGAGTTTAAAGAAACTTTATTATAAGCTTAAAGTAAAGGCTATATAGTTAGGGCAAAGCCTATATATAGGCGAAATAATAATTATAAATACACTAACTAAAAGCTATAACACTACTAAATTTTAATTATTAAGATCTTTAAAGTCAGTCTTATTATTATTACTAGCGTTCTAAACTACTAGACCTAAACCTATCTACTAACTATTAGCTTTATTATATATAAGTTACATAATATTTATAATATAGTGCTAAACATTAATTAATTATTAAAAAGAATCTCAAATATTAGTTAAGACTAATATAGCAGATTATATAACCTTAAAAAGTGTGTAAACTACATAAGGAAGGCCACTGTAATAAGCTTAAGATCTAAGAAACTTTTATATATTCTAAGTTTATAACTAAGCTAATAATGCTAAATCCTTCCTAACTTCTTTATATACATCTATATTACTATGCTGCTAAACCTGAAGTGCCTTAACTATATCTTAACTGTCAAAAATCTTATTAGTATAATTAATAAATTTTATTAGTATCTAGAAATATTAATACAGGATATATAATAATAGATTAAATACTTACTTTATTATAAGATTTATACTATTAAATATAGTAATCACACTTATTATTTGCTAGATAGACATAGTTGCTTTGCTACTTCTTTATACATGCAAGTCTTTTAATACAACGAAGGCAAAAAGGCTTTTTAAGCACTAGCATTAGCTGCGAATGCTAAGGCAGGCAAGGGCGACAGTAAGGCGAAGCGGAGACATCAGACATGTTGAAAGCTTGAATGAAGAATGAACAAAGCTTAATAAGGGCGATACACAAGCGAACAGTAAAGGGATAAGAAAGAAAAGAAATTGTGTTTTATAAGAGAAGAAGCCTCTACTTATGCTTACACCTCGCACCCTTCGCATCAACCCCGGCTTACACGCGCCGTTGATCTGCGGGAGCGGCTGATCTGCCGGACCGCTGATCTGATCCCTGGTACTGTGCGCTTACTGTCGAATCAGAAGTGTTTTCTGATCGCCTTACTGTTGAGTGTTTTCTATAGATCAAGCAGGAAACACTTCCTGATCTTGTTGATCTAACAGCTATTTCTGATTAAACACACAGTACTCTGCATCTAGCAGCGGACCTGGGGACAGGTCTTTAGGAGGGGAGGTATTATCATGATATGCCAAGCCACATCCTGTAGCAGCTGTATAAGGCAGCTCTACCGAAGGTCACGTCCTGCAGGTGTGATGCGAACTCTAACACAAGCGTTATGAACATGAAGGCCACATCCTGTAGCCCTGCGCTACTACTGCAAGGGCTACAAAGTATAGAGGCTACATCCTGTTATAACCGCATTAGTGTTATAGGGATCAGAAGGGCTTTCTCTTAAGTAAAGGGAATACCTATTCTGACTAAAGGACGAGGAATTAGTTTACTATTATCTATATATCTACTAGTAGTAATAATCTAAGTCACTGTTATTATACTAGTATTCTACTAGTGCCTATTATTCTGTCAGTCAAAACCTTATAACTATATTAGTATAAGAATTAAATAAATTAAATAAATAAATAAATATAATGTTTTTAAAGATATATTTAATATTCTGTTACTAAGCTTATATAATAGATAATAATACAAAAGGCTTAATACTTCTTCTTTATATAACCTTAAATAAATATCTTTATTCCTTTAAATTATATACATAATAAGCATGAATTTAGCAAACATAACAGACATATATACATAAATAATTAACTTTATATGCGAATTTATTTAAGTATAAGAAGAAACCTATAAAGACCTAGAAGAGATAGTCTTATAATATAATATATAATTACTCTTTAATCTTATTCTTTACCTCTGCTCTTATAGGCAATAAAGCTAGGACACACTTACCTCTTAAGGGAATGCGCCTAAATCATAAGAAGCATATACTATAAATAACTTGTTAGAGAAACAAGATTAAGCTTAAGACCTAGTGGCATAATTAGAATAAGTAAAGCAAGCCCTAACAAGATTAGCCCTAGCCCCTTAATTAAGAGGAAAACCTTAGTTATATATAGACGCTATATAGCAATAGCCTGCAAAGCCCTCTACAAACCTACTAGAGAAGCAAGATCAAGCTTAGGACCTAGCAGCACGACTAGAGCGTATAGCCCTAGCCCCTTAATTAAGAGGAAAACCTTAGTTATATATAGACGCTATATAGCAATAGCCTGCAAAGCCCTCTGCTAAGAAACCTTAACTAACTAATTAATTACTCTTAAAGACTACAAAGATAATTATATAACTTACTAATAGCTAAGAAAAGGACAGGGTTAATAAGCTATCTATAAAAGAAATAATAAAGATAATTAATAAGTAACATAATAATACAAAAGAAAAGAAATTTATTATTATTATAAAGAAGCTACTAAATAAGGAAATAGCCTTATATATAGATAATATAGAATCTTGTATCAGACTTTAGAAGGACATATCCTAGACAAAAGCACTAAGCCCTCTTGCCTAAGTAAAGTCAAAAACATACGAAGTCCTACTTAAGGTTATACAGATTAAGACAAACTAGAATAAATAGGAAATAGCCTAAGAAATAAAACAAGAAAACATTAGACTATTTCTAATATTAAAGATCACATGCCTAAAATAACTAAAGAGAGAACTAATAAAAGACAAGTTTAACTATATAATCTTAAAGCTTATATATCTAAAAATGGCTAATAATATTATTTAAAAAAGATTAATCTATAATATAGAGTTTAAGTTAGTTATATAATATAACAAATTCTTATAAATTTAATAATATTATAAATGCTAGAGCTTTAGATATATCTTTATCTAATATTAAAGAGAATAGACCTACAATTATTATATAAGAAACTACAGATTAGAAGCATACACTAAAAAGACTAATCAGAAAGCTATATAATATAGCCTTTGCTTAAGAGGCTATAAGGCATAATTATTAATATATTTACTTTAGGAAAATAAATAGTTAAAGATGTGATAGAATAAGGCCTAAGAGTTTATATATATAATTACAAATAAAAAGCCCCTTCCTACTCTCTTCTCTTAGATCTTTATCTCTTCTTCTTAGACCCTTACCCCCTCCCTCTTTCTCTTGCCCTCCTTTACCTTATTTCCCTCTTCCCCTTTCCCTTTTCTAAATACTAATTAATAATAAGCCTTTATATAACAAAAAGAGACATTAGAACTAAATAAAGAATAGACTTAGGTTAAAAGGATACACAAGAGAAAGCTAGCATAAGGCTAACTAGTAGGCTTAAAAAATAAGCTAAAAGAAGACTTTATATAAAGCTATAATATTTAATTCCTTCTTAGAAGAAGCTAAACCACCTTAAAAATAAAAAAATATTAGAATATATAATATAAACCTAGAACCTTAAGATCTTATAATATAACATTAATAAGTCTTATATAAAGGTCCTTATAAGCCTTTTATAAGACTCTAAAGTAGCTTTATATAACATTATAGTAGTCTAAGAACTATAAAGAAACCTATTTAATGTTATGTTATATAATTTTAACTAGAGCTTATTCTATATAAGTAACTAAGGATATAAGGATTTAAGACTTTAATCTTTATTACTTAAGATAAGGTAAGCCCTTTTACTTTATATAATATAAGCTAGCTGATACTCTTCTTAACATTATATAAAAAGCAAATATAGACCTTATATTATTATAAGGCATAATTATAAGAGATTATTAAAGAGGTAACTTATATAAATAAATAACTATTAATCTAGCCTTTATAACTATAGTATTAAGATAACAACTTATATAATATAAAATAAAAATAGAGCTAAACTAATCCTTAGATTACCTCTTAATTTATACAAAGTTCAAATAAGATAATACAGAACCCTTAATTAAGACACTCTAAAAAAAAGTATAAAAGAAACTTAATATTTCTGTATAAAGAGCCTAGATAAATACTCTCTAATA
>NW_006916482.1:0-2616 GCF_000464535.1 Endocarpon pusillum Z07020 | reverse complement strand
AGTATTATAATTAAGCTAAAAGCAATAATCTATAACTATATTAATAATAAAGACTAAATATCTTAGTATATTAACTTGTTTAAAATAAATAATCTAGCTTACTTAATTATTTTAATTAATTAATTAAATCTTATACCTATTAAGCTATAAAGCTTATAAGGGAAACTATATAAATATAATAAGAAAACTCTTTATAAGAAGAAAAACTTATTCCTCTGTATTAATCTACTTTTTATTTATCTAATATACTGAGTAGTCGTTATCTATTACAAGAGGTTGCGACTAGGTTCTTACTATTATAGAGAGAAGAGTAAGATTCGTGCGGATTGGAGTCAATGCCTAATCCCTTGTGGAATTAGAGGAGAAGATTGAGGCTTTGTAGCCATCTTGCGGCCGCTTTTGCCCCCCTTGAGGTTGCGAGCATTTGCAAGTAGTCCTGAGTGCCTGCGTTGATAAACAGTGATTCGCGTTCGATTACGTGATTAGGGCAGAAGTACAGTATATGCTTTGCTGTTTGTTTGCGTCAACCGCACTAGCATTATACTGTGTATTCTGGGACTCTTCTGTCTGTCAGAAATGTATTTAGTCTGATCTTTTTTGTGTAAATCTAGGTTATTAATAAGTATATAGATTTACTTATATTATTATATAGCTGCTTAACTTTATAGCTGATTATAAGGAGTACAAGAGATTTTACATAGTTATAAAAGATAGAGTTAAAGTACACAGTCTAACGTTTCTTTTATCCCTCTTTTATAACCTTGTAAATTTCTTATTTAAAGTAGGGCTGTCTATAGCTTAATATATCTTATTATAATACTTTATATCTTTATATTTCTTAAGAGACTACTTATTTTATCTATTTTATATAGGTTTCTTTAAGAGATCTTCTTAAGTAAGGCTTACTAGTTTAAGAGCTTATTACTTTAAAGTATATCTTATTATATACTTTTATAATTACTTATAAAGCATCAGAAGTTATTACTTTTTTAATTATATTAGTAATAAGTTTTTCTATAACTAAGCCTAATAAAAGGAAGTTCGCTTCTTTCTTAAGGACTTATAAGTAAATAGCTTTATACGCTCCTAAGACTATTCTTAAGCTTTTTGCTTATAACGTATCTATATAGCGTTTAACTCCCTTACTAGTAATTATAGTTCCTTGTAAACTATATTAAGTTATAGCATTATATATAATAACTAGTCTGATTACTAAGATATAGATAAGTTTCACTATATTAAATCTTGTTCCTTATTCTAATATTAAGATATAACTTAGAATAAGGCTTTATAACTTGTATTTTTACGTGATATTCTTAATATAAGGTTCTTACTTTAGCTTTAAGTCTACTTATACTCCTAGTACTCTAATAGAGTCGCTTACTTATAATTTTATTATATTATTTTATATTAACTAAAGTAGTTTTTCTTTATAAAATAATATAATATAAAGTTTGTATCCCTTTATCAGGTCTCTACTACGCTTTCCTACATCTACTATTTAAGGCAAGATACTTTAGGGTTTAGGTAAATAAAGCCCTTGCCTACGCTCTAATTATAGTTTACTCCTTAAATATATAGCACTAGCATCTAGCTAGAACAATATTACTTTAACTTATATATAAAATGCATACTCTTTATAGGCTCTTAGTATAAGTGAGATAGCTAGCCTAGACTCTTTATATATTAACATGCGTATACTGTCCTCTTAGGCTATATAGATAGTCTCCTTAGTGGCTACTATTATATATCATGCCCTATGTTAAGCCTAGAAGGCTCTTCACTTTATGTTATCTATAGAAGTCTCCTTTGTATAAACTAACTATGTCTTGTAAGCGACTCGCTTAATATGCGTATGCTAGCTATATACTAACTTCTTGCTTACTAACTAAGCTTATGTCTCTGTTATCTTAATAGATGCCCTTATATAATATAGCCATACTTTAATAAGTTTATATAAGTTTATTTTAAGTAAACTAGTATTCTTAACTACTTATAATTCTATATAATTATTTATATAAGATAATTTGCTTATAATTCTTAAGAATAGTCTATAGCTTAAGTCTTAATAAGGCCTATAAGTCTTAATAAGTTTATTTATACTAAAGACTATAAGCCTTAATAAGGATTAATAAACGCTTATTTATTTATCTATATTAAAGGATTTCTCTTTTCTTATTAACAAGTTATTATATCTATATATATAATACATAATCTTAAAAGGGGACAAGCATAAGGGTGTCCTGTCTTTTAAATAAAATAATATCACATCTATTAATAATAGAGTTAGTTTCAAGTCTAAGTACAAGTTAGATACTTAAGAGTCAGATAGTTTTTGTAAGCTAATTCCCCTAGTTTAATATACGCAGGCGACTTGCGTATATAACGCATGTGTTTAAGTTTTATTACTGCAGCAATTACTCACATCAGATACCGCGAGAAGGTAGAAATCTATATCCTAGCTGTCTGAATGACTGATAGCTGCTTAGTGTAAGCTCACTAAGGGTACTTAATTACTTTAAGACATAGAATTTTTATAATACTTAAGAAAAAGTTAATAAATTATAAATCTCTTAAGAAATAATTAATCTGCTTTAGCACTTATTAAGAATCTAT
>NW_006916481.1:10987-13276 GCF_000464535.1 Endocarpon pusillum Z07020 | reverse complement strand
GAGTATTAAGTAACTAATATAATCTTAGTTTCTATAAGTATTATTCTGTATTATTCTTATTACTTAAATATATAATGTAGTTATTATTATAATAAGTAATCTAAGATAGTAATTTATATAGTGTTTCTAGTATACTTCTTTTAAGTTATTCTTATAATGTTTTCTTAAGGTCGCCTTTCTTTCTTATAGATTTCTTGTCTGCCTAGTTTTTTCTTTAGGGCTTATAACTTTTATCTTCTAGAATTCCTTTAATAGTACTTAACTATTACTTAAAGTTCTTGTACTTTTTAACGAAATAATTAAGTTTTTTATAAAGTAAATATAAGCCTTTCTTATGTCTTTCTATTTATTAATTTCTAGAAATTCTTTATTTGCTTTTCTTATCCTAACTCTTCTTTAGTAGCCCTTATTTTCTTCTTTTTCTGGTTATATTTAAGTCTATTAGTATACTTCTTTCTGCAGGGTAATATCCTAGAGTTCTCTGCTTTAGATATTATATGTTTGCCTTATATCGTATTAGAAAATTAATGTAGCTTTTCTTTTAGCCTCTTTTGAGTTATCTCTTATAATTCTGATTATTAAACTTAATTACTATCTTAATTAAAGGTGATAATTTACTTGGTTGATTAATCTTAGATAGGTCATCTTTTACTAAATCCTTTAGTTCTTTATAAAAGATGGCTATTAGTACAATATCTTCTTAATTAACTTATAAGATAATCTAGTAAAACTTAGAAGTGTAATCTATAGCAGATCCCTTCTATCTTATACATAGTAGGTCTTGTTTAGCTTCCTTAACTGTATCTACGTCCTTATATACTTATTTAATCTTAATTACAAAGTTAGCAAAATTATAAAAGATTTATTATATATTTAGTTCTTAATTCTCTAATACTTTTTTAAGCTTATTCTTAAGATAAGATTTAAATTAGTTATATATAGTTCTTTAAAGAAAAGTAACTATATATAATACTTTCTTTTTATCTATATTTACTACTTATATATAGAATAAGAAGTTGATTCTTAGTTAGTTCAAGAATTCTTAAAGTCTTTTTTAGTCTTTGTAAAAGAGATCTAGTAATGTAATCTTGAACTATATATTTTTTCCTTAGCTCTTAATAGTAGCAGTGAGTTCTAAGGCAACTAACATAATGTATACCTTAAGTAACATGTGTAATATCTGTTTAACTGTACTTGGTATTCTAAAGAATAAGATACGTCTTAACTAAAAGCTAGGTCTAAGTAGATTAGTTAAGTAAAATAAGAAATATAATAAATAATATTAGGATGTCTTTAACTTAGGTATAAGTTAATAACATAAGTTAATTACAAAGACTATAAAACTACCTAGGAAATAAGCGTACTTATATAAAGTAGAAGATTTATGCTTAGAGTTAATTATCCTAATTACCTCTAATCATTACTTATAAGTACTCACCTTAATTATCTCTAATTATTACTTATAAGTGCTTATCCTAATCACCTCTAATTATTATGTTGTCTAGGTTTAACTATATATGTAGTTCAGGGTCTAGTCCTGTCTAAGTCTGTTATAGTTTCTTTATAAAGTGCTAGGCAGCTTTGTAGTGCCTATTAATGCTTAGCGTGTTTATATGCTGTAACACTTAGCCCTTAAGGGACTTAGCTACTAACTAAGCTATAATATAGCTTAGTTTTTATATAATAAATATTTATTAAATTTAAATATTAAGTTTAAAACAAATTATATAAATAAGAAATATTATATTTAATAAATAATAGTTTTTGTTAAGAATATATACTAATTAATAAGTAAGCCTATTAATCAGGATTAATAATCTTAAGTGTTTTCTGTACTAATAGCATAGGAAATACCACATAATTTATATATTAGCAGAATCTGTATTTGTTATATAGATGTATTATAATCTTACTCTATATATATATTATGACTATTAATAGTATTAATAGCTATTCTAATCTGTATACCTGTTTAACAAGTTATAAGCCTAGTACAGAATAGCTATAGACATTAATAGTAAGTAAAGGCCTAATTAAGATTACTAAATAAGCTGCTATTTCTGTAGCGAGGTATACTCATATTATATTTAATTATAAAATATAAGTAAGTTAAATACTCTAGTATTATAGAATTACAAGTTTATAGATTTAAGAACAAGGATATTAATTATATTATAGTTTATCCTAAGACTAAGAAATTAGCTTATTATAATTTATAAGTTTATTAACCTTATTAGAATTAATTAAGTATAATAATAATTAATTAATATATTTCTGCTTTATTTAAAA
>NW_006916481.1:7039-10558 GCF_000464535.1 Endocarpon pusillum Z07020 | reverse complement strand
TTCTATTTAAAGAGAAAGTCTGTAAAGCCTATTTTATTAGTCCTTAGCTATATAATAAGGGAGCTTTGTATCTTAGCTAAGCCTTAATATATCTTTAATCTCTGTTTACTAATTTTTCTACTTTATATAAGGCTTAAGGCTTACTAAAGTATTACTAAGTAAGCGCTTTATAATAATTATTAGTTCTTTAACTAAGACGCTCTAATTATTTAGTAATAAGACTAGCATTATTATTATACTTTTATAAATAATATAGCTACTTCTTATAAGGGTTTTTTCTATAGTAAAAAGTGTTCTAGAGCTTAATTTAGCTTTATCTTTATATTAAGCTTAAGAAGACGTTATTTATACTAGTTATATTTTTTAGTACCTAGTATTATAGTAATATAATAAAGACGTTTCTACTATAAGTTAAGCTTCTTTATAATCTAGAGATAGCTTTTATAGATAAGTTGCCTTATACTTATAATTATAAGTTTATAATAAAAGTCTATCTAAATATTATTAAGTAATAATAAAAGAAGTAAGGAGTAAGTCTCTGCTTTAAGGACTAGAATAGATGTAGCCTTATAAGCCTTAATTATTATATATAAGTATCTGTTCTAAATAAATAAGAGTTTAGCAGTATTTAATTTTATGCTTTATAGCTTATTAGGAATATGCTAAATAGTTAATATATAAGTTATTACTAGTTTAATAATAGTGTTATAAATATGTCTTATATATAAAAGGGAAGCGCCTTATATAAAAGTTAATAAAGTTATAAGTGTAAGCGTCTATTAAGTTATCTTTTAGAGCACCTTTTTAATGTAAGAGCTTTATTTTAGTTAAGTATTAATCTAAAGTCCTAGTACTCTAATATCTATTTTTATTATTATTAAGGTACTAGTTATATTAATTATTTCTTTTATATTAAACTTGAGTTTCTTATAAGATAAATTAGCTTATACTTTTATAGTATAAAGATAGTATTATAATAATAGGTCTAGTGTAAGCACTTATTATATAGCTGCTTTAGGCATCTATAGTTTTCCTTTATACTTTAGCTAAATATAAGTATCGTTATAAAAAAAATATAAAATAAGTAAGACTAAAGAGCCCTAAGAGATCCTTATATAGACCTTAAATCTCTTAAATGTCTTATTACTTATAAAGAGCATAGAAGCCTTATTTAATAGGAAGCTTACTACTTATTTAGTAATTATAAAAGAGATTTTATACTTTCTTAGATTATAAATTAATTATTAATATAATATGATATATTAAAGGCGCCCGTTATATTCATACTTAGCAGAGAAGCTACCTTGTTTCTCTCTTAGTTCTAGACTATATATATTTATTTAATAAGAAGCTTTAATATTATCTTAATTAAGTAATTATCTCTTGCTCTTATCTACGTCTTTAAGAGAGTATTATATTACTTAATTAAGAAAGTAATTTATTACACTATAATAGACTCTAGCGTCTTGCCTATTATATTAAGTAAGGCTATTAGTCTATAGGCCTTAAGAGATAAGTAGTCTAGTTTATTAAGCTTTCTTAAAGCTAGTATATAGACTTCTTAAAAAGCATAAAAGTAATATTCTAGTAATATATAAGCAGAGAATAAGTAGGTAAGCGTAAGAGTAAGCTAGTTAATACAGGCTTAAAGAATCCTATTAAAGATCTTATTAAGGCCTAGGGCTCTGTCTGGCCTTATGTACTAAATAGCGTTTTATACCTCCTCTTTAGTGATAACTATAGGGTAGTAATATGCCTGCGGGTATACTGCGTCTTTAATATTATTAAGAAGTGCCTTTAGTAGTAATAGAAAGAAGGCAGCTTTAAGTACCTTAACCTGATCTTTAAAGGTGTATGCTATAGCGCCCTGAGTTACTAGTGATGTAAACTTAAAGGAATTGCGTAAGTAATAACTATTAGCTTTTATTTATTTAGCAAGTTTCTATAGACTTCTAGGGTTATTATAAGTGTATTTAATTTCTATTCTAAAGTTGATCTGCTTAACTTTATTAATAACTCACTTTTTATAATTATTTATTTATTAATATCACACCTAGTTCTTTTTCTGTCTTATTAATATCTATATATAATAAAGTTAATAAGTATTCCTTACTGCCTCTAAGTACTTTAGAGTCTAGAAAGACTTATTATAAGCATTTTATTATACTTATAAAACTGCTTTATTAATAATCTTGTTAAGATAGTCTTAAATCTCTATTATATAGGTGTTGATTATCTTAGGCGTGTTAAGATACCTCTTTAATAATACTATTAAAGTCATTTCTATTACTTTACTTATATTAATAAGCTTCTAGGCCCTCCTTAGCCTCTTTATACAAGGCGTGCTCTTTATGCGTAACTAAGTTAAGAGAGGGAAGTGGTCAGCTAATTAGTATAAGTCATGTTCTACTTAATAATAGTTAAGTCATAAGATTAATAAGGCAGAAATAAATACTAGATTAATAGTTAAGCAAAGGCCTCTTGCCTCTTAGATAATGGTGCCTAAGAGAAGAACTGTTAAGTAGTACAGCTTAATACTGATATAGCTGTATAGCTAACAACCTCTTTACAGGGCAGCGTGAGCTGCCGTAATAGCCGAATCCTAAAGCGGCTTAGCGCCCTTATTTCCTGTGCCCTTGGCATAGGAAATCCCTTTTAGGTAGTTACTAAAAAGCCTAGATAAGAGAATATATAATACTACAGAGTGAGAACTTTAACAGGTTATGAGCCCGGCTTTGCGATCACTGAATAGGTAAGCAAGGAGGCAGCTCTAGCAAGCTTTACTTCTCTTGAATAGATTAGATAGGCTCCTATCTAGCTTATCCTATCCTTCCTTTAATTGAACGAGTACGCCAGGCTACTAAACTGTTACATTCTTTCTTTAGTGCTCTCTGTTACACTTATTCTGTTTGAGCTAAACTCTATTTATGCTCTGCTCTGTTTACTGGCTATTATATAAGCTAATTGACCCTGTTCACAGGAGAGAGACTTAAAACATCTAAAGAAGGCCTAAGAAGCTTCTCTATTAAGCTTATTCTATTAGGAGGAGAGAGACCTTAGATAATAGAGCTATTTCCTTATATTATATCTAGTTTATGAGATCTGCTAAAGTGGTTACAAAAGCATAATAAAACTGGCATCCCTTCCTTCTTAGCTGTTTAGCTATTTCTCTTAAGACGGACTATAGGGGCTGCAGGCTAAGCATATAAATAACGAAATATCTACTTTTTATAATTTCTAAGACTTATTAATTATATTAATAATAACTCTAACTTTTAAAAAGAGCAATTTAATTAATATTTAGTAAGCCTTTTAATCTTTAATAAGTATATTAAGAGACTTGTTTTTTCTTTTAATTTACTCTTATTATAGCTAGTATTGTCTTCTCTAAATATTATCTTATTTACTTTTATAATATTAATATTAGTATTATTAACTTTATTAAAGAGACCTTAGAAGATTAAAGAAAGAATAAGGAAAAAAAAGCAACTATAATAAGTCATAATTAATTAAGATTCT
>NW_006916481.1:0-6916 GCF_000464535.1 Endocarpon pusillum Z07020 | reverse complement strand
ATTATCCTTAACTTTTTAAGAACTTAAAAATAATAACTAATAAATAGTATATAAATATTAAGAAATAGCTCTTCTTGTTTAGTACTTAGAATATAAATATAAAAAGGCCCTAAAGTCTATAACCTAGGACTATATTAGTAAATTCTACAAATACAAGATCAAAGAGCAAAGCGTATATATAACTTATACTAAGCTAAAGAATCTGGCTTAAAAAACTCAGAGAATACAACATAACTCTAGGCGCTATAATAACGCCTAGACACATCTTTAACCGCCTGGTATCTATGCTGCTAAGAGAGCTTGTGGCCTTAGGTCACATCCTGTGAGCCTAAGAGGTCGAAATTAAAGAAGGACTTGCACAGCTAGAGGAGACAGAGAAGGCGCTTAATTCTGCACTAAGTAGAAGACGAGAAAAAGCTTACTACTCCAGAGCTAATAAGCGTCCCTCTCTGAAATCCAGCAGCTGATCTCCTCGCTGATGAGTCTCTAAGAGCCCTGAGCGTAGCTGCCGCTCTTATTGTCGCTTATCAAATTATTTATTATTTTTTTCTTTATCAGCTAATAGCAGAAAGGAGCTTATCTGTTATTAATATAACGAGATTAAGCATGCCTCTTCAGATTGCCCTAACTAAGAGCTTATTCTTCACCTCCTTAGGGAGCACAAAAAGAAGTCTGTATCAAGATCTGTATTAAATAGGTCCTAGTCTCACTAAAATCGATCCTTATAGTAATCTCCTTTACTAGGGAGCAGTCGCAAAGCATCTAAGTCTGTACGCTTTTCAAAATTAATATAGGCTTACTTAGGTAATAACAAGGCTAAGAATAATAATATATCTTAATCTGTTAAACAAGTAGCTTTTAACAAAAATAATAGTGATTATTAGGCCTGTGTTACTATTAAGATAATAGGCCCTTCAGCTAATATTAATAAAAATTTTATACTAGTATTCTCTCTTCGTCTAAGTAAGATATTCCTAATAGCATCCTAATCTAATTCTAGTTCTTTTAATTAGATTTATAATAATAGAGTAACCGCTTATATAACTAACTAGATTAATATATTTAAATTAGACTCTATAGTTAATAAATCAGATTAGTATAAGGTTAAGATAGGCGATAAGACTTTCTCTATTTAAGGAAGAAATATTATTAATATTAAGTTATTATATAGTAATTTAAGACTATATAATGCTTTATTTATTCCTTATTTAAGTGCAAATTTACTCTCTACTTTTTACGTTATTTCTAAAGATTTTTATATTATATATAATTATAGGCTATATATAGTCTATAGAACTTTAAATAATAAAAGCATATTTTAAGCAAAAAGACTTAATAATGAATATTTATAAACTATTATTTAGGCAGCTAATAATTTTACTAAATTAATTAAATAAGTTTATTTTATAAAAGAATATAAGAAAGTAGAAGCTAATGCTAAAGACTAGTTAAAGGCTTATTTTGATGCAAGTTATTTATACTAATTAGAAATAAGAAAAAGGCAAAGGTTTTTAAAGAATATAATAAATAGTATTATTACTTAAGATATATTAATAAAAGAAAGCTTTAATATCTTTATAAGATATCAAATCTACTTAATATTATCCTTATAAAATCCCTAATTAAGTATAAATATAACGCTTATAGTATAGCAAAAGCTAAGAAGAACCAGAATTATAAGCTTATAGAGTAAGCGAAAGCACTCTTAGACTTAATCTCTATAGATATTTATAGCAAATTCCTAATAACAAAATATTAGAATAAAAAATACTTTCTTAAGGCAATTAATAACTATACTTAATATAGTATTATCTTTATTAGCATTACTTAAGTAGACGTTACTAAATAATTTTTTATATAAAAGAAAACTACAGAATTATAGACTAAGAGAAAGCTTAAAACTATCTATATTAATAATATAAAAGAACTTAATTTAAGAGTCTAGATATAAGTAAATAAATCAGGTATAAAAGTGTAACCTATAGCGCTATATATGTTAAGCCAAAATAAAACTGCTAAACAGGCCTTATAATTTACTTAATCTATTATATAGTTAATACTTGCTTATGCTTAACTTCTAAAGAATTATTAGAATCTTATAGTTCTAGTAGCCTCTTTTATTAAGAATAAGCTTCTTAACAGTCCTAATCTAGAAAAGAAAGATGATAGCAAGCTTAAGCAATCCCTTAAGCAAGCTTAGTTTAAGAAAATTCTCTAGGTTAATACTTTTTGCGTCTTTAGCTTAAAGTATTTTGTTTATATAGATAAGCCAAAAAACAAAGCAAGCTAATACAGAGAGATAAGTATCTTCCTTAGCTATACTAACGCTGCCTAATATTAGGTAGAAATAATTAAATCTAGTATACTAAAGAGAGTAAATACAGCTTACATCTTAGTAGACGAAACTATACCTAGTAATACTCTCTTCTCTAACTTAATAAATAATAATAATCTAGATTTGTTAAGAGTAAGAAAAGGATTAGAGAAATCACTAGATCTGTCTACTAAGAAGAATACAAAACTAGTAATGTTAAGCAAAGGATTTAACTTAAATAAGAGTATAAAGAATATTTAAAAAGGTCTAAAACTATCTAGTAGTATAATTAAAAATGTACAAAAGGATCTAAAACTGCCTAATAGTTTAGAGACCCTTGATAAATCTTTATTATCTGATGCCTCTTAAGCTCTTAAGACATCTCTATAACTAGATTTACGCTTAAGTATAAAGGTAATAAGAGAATTAGACTTAGTAAGAGCTATTTACGCTTAAGTATAAAGGTAATAAGAGAATTAGACTTAGTAAGAGCTAATAACTCTATTAAAAACTAATTACTTAAAAAGGTAAATAAAGTTAGCTATATATATATAATTAAATTATTACCTAAAGCGGAAACCTCTCTAAGAATTATTATCAAGATTCCTCTTACTAGACTAAGGACTCTATAAGTTAAGGAACCTTCTTCTGCTACTACTGCTCCTGCCTTAAAGGCATCTAAACGTTATACTAAGGACAATATTAGTCTTAAGGATAACAAGAAAGCCTAGCTATCTTTAGAAGAAGCCAAAGCTAATATAAAGAATATTATTCCTAAGATTAATATAATTATAACAGAAATAGCCTTTTAAATAAAAGTAATAAAAGCTAATTAGCTTTACAGAGTTAATAATTAAGTCTCTATTCTTATAAGCTATAACGCTATTATTAATAATCTTGTCTATAGATAAAAGTAGCAAGAAGCAATTTAGAAGGAACTTAATAGACTAATTAATAATAGTACTTAATAAAAGGAGAAGCTCTCTAAGGACGCTAATTAGGTTACTAGCAAGTAAATCTTTATTATTAAGTATAATATTAATAGTAATATTAAATATTATAAAGCCAGACTTATTACCTATAAGTTTAGTTAAATCTATAGTCAAGATTTCAAGGAGACATTCGCTTTAATAATATATATTAATTTGTTAAGGATGCTTATAGCTATTATAGCAGTAGAAGACATAAAAGCTAAATAGGTAAATATTAATAACGCCTTTACTAAATCTAAGCTTTATAAGACAATTTATATAAAGCTATCTTCTAGTATTCAGATTTGATCTAGCTTTACCCTATAGCTAATCCAAAGTCTTTATAGCCTTAAGTAATTAATATGCGAATAGTATCTTTAATATAGCAAAGTCCTTAAGGACATAAGATTTAGAGTAATAAACGTAAATCCTTATATTTTTATTTGAAAGGACGGCGCTATTATTAGGCTATACATAAATAATCTAATAATTCTAACCCTCAAAGGACATCTTTAAATAATAATTAATATTAAGGATTAACTAGGTTTAATTTTCAAGATTAAAGAACTTAGTACAATTAAATAAGTCCTTAGTATCAGAATATAATACACTTATAAAAAGCGTAAGGTTTACTTAGATTAATAAGCTTATATTAAGAAGTTTCTTTATAAATTTGTTATAAAGAATCTTATTATAAAAGAAATAGCTATTTTATTACTTAACACTAATAGCTTATATTAATTATAGGATAATAAAGAGCTTAAAGAACTAAGGGATTACTAATAAAAGATTAGTAACATAATATTTATTATAGTTTACTCTTATCTAGATATTTATTTTATAATATTTAAGTTAAATTAATATATAAGTAATTCTAGTATCTATTATAAAGCTGCTATTAAACATCTTCTGTAATATTATTATAGTATGTGAACACGCTAAGCACTAATAGGCACTACAGAGCTACCTGGCACTCTGCGAAGGAACTATGACAGACTTGGACAGGACTAGACCCTGAACTACATACATAGTCAGACCTAGATAACGTAATAATCAGAGGTGATTAGGATGAGCACTTATAAGTAATGATCAGAGGTGATTAGGGTAAGCACTTATAAGTAATGATTAGAGGTGATCAGGATGATTAACTCTAAATACGAATCTTCTACTCTATATAAGCACGCTTATTTCCTAAATAGTTTTATAGTCTTTATAATTAACTTATATTATTAGCTTATACCTAAGTTAAAAACATCTTAGTATTATTTATTATACTTCTTATTCTACCTAATCAACTCTTTAGACCTAGCTTTTAGTTAAGACTTATCTTAACTAGTTAAGCTCTAATACTTTGATTACTACTCTTAAGAATACTAAGTATAATTAAATAGATATTATATATATTATCTAAAGGCATATACTATATTAGTTACCTTAGGACTAACAAACATTACTATTATTAAAGGCTAAGAAAGGAACGCATAGTTTAAAGTTATACTACTAGACTTATTTTATAGTATAAAAATAAAAAGAGACTTTAAGACTTAAACTAACTATGAATTAACTTTCTATTCTATATATAAGTAGTAAATACTAATAAAAAGAAGATCTTATATATAGCCACCTTTCTTTAAGGGGCTATATATAACTAGTTTAAACCTTACTTTAAAGATAAACTTAAAGAGGCAGTAAAGAACTAAGAACTAAATATGTAACAGATCTTTTATAGTTTTGCTAACTTTATAATTAAGATTAAATAAGTATATAAGAATATAGACATAGTTAAGAAAGCTCAAAAAGACCTATTACAAATAAGGCAGAAGGGATCTATTATAGACTACGCTTCTAGGTTCTATTAAATTACCTTATAAGTAGACTAGAAAGACTCTGCCTTATCAGTTATCTTTTATAAAGGGCTAAAAGACTTTGTTAAAGATAACTTATCTAAGATTAATTAACCTAGCGAGTTATTACCCTTAATTAAGATAGTAATTAAGATAAATAATTAAAATTATAAAAGATAACTTAAAAAAGAAAAAAAGAACTATATTATTATTCTAATATAATACTAAGCTAATATATAACGTCTAAAACATAAGATCTAAGGACATTACTTTGTAGGACGAAACATATTTATAGACTTAAATGTAACTTAGAAAGAAAAGAAATAAGGGTCACTTAAGAAGAATTAGGATAATAAAAGCAAGTAAAGAATTTCTGGCGAACTTATAATAGAGAGACGCAAGAAAGGACTATGCCTATATTACAGAAAACCTGGCTATTATGCTAAGGATTATAAAGACATAAAGCAATAATTAAGCACTATAGAAGGGAGTCTAGAGGAAGACTGTAAGCCTTAAAGAAAGAATTAAGTAGATAGGAAATTTATAAGAAAGAAAGGCGACCTTAAGGAAATAAAAATAAGTATTATAAATTATAAGATTAAAAAATTATAAAAACATATATAATATATTAATAAAAGATCCTAATTCTAATAATATATAAACAGATAATTATTAAGGCTTAACTAGTTAAGATAATTCTTAATTAAAAGCAAGGTTTAAAGAGTTAGTTAAGTAAAATAAGAAGTATAATAAATAATATTAAGATGTTTTTAACTTAGATATAAGCTAATAATATAAGTTGACTATAGAGTAAGAAGAACTATCTAATTATCTGCGAAAGAAGTATGCTTATATAGATAAGAGATTTATATGCTTAGTCCTGCTTAATAGTAAGTAGAAGTAAGTAATCTGTATGTGCTTAGTAGTGCTTAGTAGTAAGCAGAGGTAAGTAACCTTAAGTATACTTAGTCTTAGCTATCTATAAGCAACCATCTAGGTAGTCTTGTCCTAGTGTCTAAGCCTAGTGCCTAGCTCTGGGCTGTGTGGCTTAGGCAACCTTCCCTAACTGAGAGGCGCTATAACATTATCCCCCTTCTAGTTAGTCTTTGTCTTAAAGGCTAAACCTAGAGTTAAGAACTTTGGTAGAGGCATTCCTTTATCGTCCTTTCTTATTAGTATGCCTATATATAAGGTGAGCAAGTCTTCTTTTACTTGTAACTATAAAGCTTTAGTTGCTTGCGTTAAGGCCCTTAAGGTAGTAGCAGACATGCTATATTTTATCTATAAATCCTCTAGGGCACTTTATAGTTTTTTAAGTTGTTCTCTTAAGTATTTAAATTATATTTATTTAGGTTATTAATATAGTAATAATTTCTTAAAAAGTAATTATAACTATCTTAATATAAAAAAGAAAAAGTTAAAAATAATATATTATTAATTACTAATACTTAGATCTAATAGAAAGTAGCAAAAGCTATTTCTCTAGGGAAAAAAAAAAAAAAAAAAAAAAAAAAAAATAAGTTAGAATATAAAGAGGCTTCTTATATATAATAATCTAATATTATAATTAAGTCTGTCTTTAATAAGTAATAGCTAGCTATATTTCTAGTCTTCTCGCCTAGTCTAGGTTCTAATAATAATAATTCTTAAGCGTCTTAAGACTAAGGTTTATCTCTAATTCTTATATATTTTCTAAGTCTGTGTATTCTAATTATTTAATTAAATAATAGGGTTTTCTATTAATATCTTGTTTGTTTAAGACTTTCTTTATCTTATACTCTTAGTCT
>NW_006916480.1:38550-46192 GCF_000464535.1 Endocarpon pusillum Z07020 | reverse complement strand
ATAGTTCTTAGACTACTATAATATTATATAAGGCTACTTCAGGGTCTTACAGAAGGCCTATAAAGACCTTTGTATAAGACTTATTAATATTATATTATAAGATCTTAAGGTTTTGAGTTTATATTATATATTCTATTATTTTTTTATTTCTAGGGTGATTTGGCTTCCTTTAAAGAGGGATTAAATATTGTAGCTTTATACAGGGTCTTCTTTTAGCTTATTTCTTAAGCCTGCTAGTTAGCCTTATGCTAGCTTTCTCTTACATGTCCCTGCTACTTTAGAGTCTTGTAAAAGGCTTATAAGGACCTTTATATAAGACTTATTAATATTATATTATAGAATCTTAAGGTTTTGAGTTTATATTATATATTCTATTATTTTTTTATTTCTAGGGTGATTTGGCTTCCTTTAAAGAGGGATTAAATATTGTAGCTTTATACAGGGTCTTCTTTTAGCTTATTTCTTAAGCCTGCTAGTTAGCCTTATGCTAGCTTTCTCTTACATGTCCCTTTAACCTAAGTTTATTCTTTATCTAGTTCTAGTGTCTCTTCTTATTATATAAGGGCCCATTATTAGTTAGTATTCAGGAAAGAGGAAGGGGAAGGGGGAAACAGGGTAAGGAAGAGCAAGGGAGAAGGGGAGGAGGTAAGGGTCTAGGAAGAGGGAATAAGAATCTAAGGAGAGGGGGAAGGAGAAAGCTTTTTATTTATAATTATGTGTATAAACCCTTAAGCCTTATTCTTATAATTATATCGTATCTTTGACTATTCGTTTTCCTAGATCAGACATGTTAATAATTACGCCTTGTAGCCTCCTAAGTAAAGGCCGCATTATATAGCTTTCTAATTAGTCTTTTTAGTACATGCTTCTGTTCTGTAGTTTCCTGTATAATAGCCGCAAGTCTAATCTTTTCAATATTAGGTAGATGTGTATCTAAAGCCCTAATATCTATAGCATTATTGAATTTGTAAGGATTTGTTATATTATATAACTGACTTAAACTCTATATCATAAATTAGTCTTTTTTGAATAACCTTATTAGTCATCTTTAAATATATTAGCTCTAGAATTATATAGTTAAACTTGCTTTTTATTAGTGTGCTTTTTAGCTATCTTAGACGTATAATCTTTAATGTTAAGAAAAGTCTAATGTTTTCTTACTCTAGTTCTTTAGCTATTTCTTATTTATTCTAGTTTGTTTTTATCTGTATAGATTTAATTAAGACTTTATATGTTTTAGACTTTACTTAAGCAAGAGGACTTAGTACTTTTATCTAGAATGTGTCTTTCTAAAGTCTTATACAAGATTCTGTACTATTTATGTATAAGGCTATTTCCTTATTTAGTAGCTTCTTTATAACAATAATAAATTCCTTTTCTTTTGTATTGTTATATTGCTTATTGACTGTCTCTATTATCTCTTTTATAGATAGCTTATTAATTCTGTCCTTTTCTTAGCTACTAGTGAATTATATAATCACCTTTATAGTCTCTAGGAGTAATTGATTAGTTAGTTAAGGTTTCTTAACAGGGGGCTTTGCAGGCTGTTATTATGTAGTGCAGGCCTCGTACGGCTTCACCGTCTTTGCCATTCTAGGTCCCTTGTGCGCGTTCGGCCTGGTGGTCCTAGGCGCGTTGTTTCATCTCGTCAAGGACCTGCCGTTGCTTCTCGGAAGACAGCGCACTTGCAGGGAGGTCGACCACACTATGTCCAACACCAATCTGGACGACGCGGCCTAGAATAGGTACCTGAGCTTCTCGTGATTTAGGCGTATTCCCTTAAGAGGTAGACGCGTCCTGGCTTTATTGCCTGTAAGAGCAGAGGTAGAGAATAGGATCAAGGAGTAGTTGTACATTGTGCTATAAGACTGCCTCTTCTAGGCCTTTATAGGTTTCTTTCTATGCTTAAATAGATTCGCGTATAAAGTTGATTATCTATGTATGTGTGTCTGTTATATTCGCCAAATTCGTGCGTATATATAAAAATAAACATAACTTTATATAGGCAAAATAAGCTTTAACGCCTTCTTATATAAAATAAAGGTCCCTGACATCTTAAGTCTGAATTATAACTGTTCAAGAGAAGAAAGCATAACAGTAAAACATGTTTTACTAAATTGCCTAAAGTGGTCTACAGAGAGAAAAGAGCTTATACACCCTCTTTGTACGACTAACATTAAGAAAATCCTGACCTCTAAGAGGGGAGCAAAGGCAGCCATCAGGATAATTTAGCATATAAAGATCCTAGACTAGTTTAAGAGAGTCGTTGATTAAGACATAAAATAATAATTACAGGATGAGAATTAAGAAGAGGGGGAGGAGGCCAGAATAGAGAAGGAGGAATAAGAGTAAAAGAAAGTAAGAAAAGTTATATAAGTAGACCTATATAGGCTCTTTAGTCTAGATTAGGTTAATAGAATTTACTACTACTACTATATATAAAAAGTATATAACTATTTAAATAAGCTAATCTAAAAGGCCTTTTTACTTAAGAATATCTAGTAGCTTATTATAAAAGACATTATTAAAGGCTCTTAAGAGGTCTAGATTTAGTATTAAGATTATACTCTTTAATTATGCTTATTATATAGTCTAAATATATAAGGTTAATAGGCCTATTATAGAAGCTATAAATCTGTCTTTTCTTGCCCTTATCTAGGTCTAAGGGAGCAGAGAATATTATTTTGCTATATTACTTAAGCAAGTTGTAAGGACCTTCTTAATAATCTTTGCTAGCATATTTTTTAGGGCAATTAGCCTATAGCTACTAGGCAATAAGTAGTCCTGCTTACTCTCTTTACGCAAGACTATTATAATTAATTCCTTATATACTGTATTAGAAGCGTACTATATATAAAGACTATACGAATGCTATACGCTAGTCCAGCTATAATTTCTGAGGCGATTCTCTTAAGAACCTTATTTAGGATACTATTTAGCCTTATAGCCTTTCTGCTTAAGAGCCTATTAATTACTGCTAGTACTTCCTCTGCTAAGACGAAGCTATTAAGTACTAAAGCCTAGTTCACCTAAGTCATATATATAGGCTATAAGGGATTTGCAGGGCTTACTAAGGGTGCTAAGAAGAATTTCTCTGCTAGGATTTAGGCCCTTTTGTTATCTAATATAGTTAGCTTGCCTCTCTTATTCTGCTACAGCGTAAGGATATAAGGATTAGCGTACAGGTTTTCTGTTTTAATAACTAAATTATATTATCTATATAAGAATAATATAATATAGAGCTAATATCCTCTTATAAGATCTTTATTACACTTTCCCTATATTATAAATCTGTGCTTTAGAGTCTAGGTGGCCTAAGTCCTTGCTTATACTCTAGTTATAATTTACTTTATAAGTATATAGCCTAGCTGCTAACTAGAACGATATCGCTTTAACTCGTATATAGAATATGTATACTTACAGGCTCTTAGTATAAGTAAGATAACTATTCTAGACTCTTTATATATTAACATGCGCTAATTATCCTTTTAAGCTACTTAGACAGTCTCCTTAGTGGCCGCTATTAGGTATTACGCCTCACGTTAGACCCCTTATGAGGATCCTTCGCTTTGTATTACCTGTCAAAGTCTCCTTTGTACAGGCTGACCATGTCTCGTAAGCGACTTATAGCATACACGCATACTAGCCGCGTAGTATTTCTCGCTTACTAACTAAACTTGTGTCTCCCTCAACTTAACAGATGCTATTATAACACTTTATTCACCTTATATAACTATGTTTCTGTGTTTCTGAAGATGCTGCCTATGGCTACAGACTTAATAAGGGTCCTTTAGCCTTAATAAGGCGCTTTGTATAAGGACTCTACATTATAACTTATTCTGAACGTCTTTTATTTATAGACTACTTATATTTCTGTAGAGTAAAATATTTAAAGATGTACTTATAGTCTTAGTTATTTATAGCTAAGCTTTAATAAGTTTAGAGGTCTTAATAAAGTTCTTATTATATAAGGAGGCTTTAAGCCTTAATAAAGGTCTGCTAAATATTAATAATTTATCTATATCTAGAGATTTCCCTTTTCTTACTATATAATATTGCCTGCTTGTACACATTATACAAACCTAGAAGAGGACAAGTACAAGGGTGTCCTGTCTCTTAAATAGAACGATATTACTTCCATAGCCTGTAAGAGCTGCTTCAGGTCTGAGTACGAGTCAGATACGCAAGAGTCAGGTGGTTTTCAAAAGCCAGTATCCCCTGATTTGCGGTCGCAGCTTAACGCGTGCTGGCACACGCGTTTTGCGTATGAGGCCGCGGATTTCGCTTGGTTTCCTCGCATGAGGCGACGCTGCGACGCGTAGCGCTCTTGTACGAGTACTCACGCCGGATACCATGAGAAGGTAGATATCCATATCCTAGCTGCTTAAACAACAAGCAGCTGCTTAATGCAAGCTTATCAAGGGCTTTATAAATAACTAAGATAAGGTATCTAGCTAGTCTAAGCCTGCTTAAAAGTTATCTTAATTCTTTTTATTAGTAATTAATTTTAAATATAATTAGCAGTATTTATAGCCTTAGTTTAAAAGCGATTTAATAAGCTATTATTAATTAGTATTAAGTCCTTTATTATATAAATAAATCTTTATGCTTACTTTATACTATTATTATACTTAGAGATATAAAGTATAAAGAAGCTAATAAGTATACTCTTTATTTTATAATAGTCTTTAAAGATAATACTTATAAATTTTTTCTTTTTATTAACTTAGAGTATTATTAAAGAATATCTTAATTTAGCTATTATTATAATATACTAGTTCTTAAAGTACTTATATATATTTAACTTCTATATCAGAAAACTTATCTAATTCTTCTTTATAAAGTCGTTCTTTAGTACTATAGTATAGTGCTTATTATAAAAGAAGGCAGAATAATAAAGTTCTTATAAGTCAGAGTATATTAATTCAAGTTTCCTTATAGTCTTTTATCCTCCTTTATAATAAATTATTTGTATCTGCTTACTCTTAATATAAGGCTTATAGATTTGACTATTCTTTTGTTATTTAGTTAGCTCTGTTCTAGAAATAGCTAGATCTAGCTTAAAGATAGCCTGATCTGTATCTGAAGTAACTAGATCTATACTAGTAAATATTCTGCTGACTTAGGCAACTCGAACATAGCTTATATAACTAAGTTAATAATATTATAGTTACTATTATAAATTCTTAGCTGTTTTGAATATTAGTCTGCTTTATATAGCTATTAGTATAATAGTATAAGTGCTATTAAGTATAAAAAGATTGTCTTTAAGAGTTATATAAATAACAATTTCTTTATTAATAATAAGTGCTATAACGTGATTCATAAGCGTCTGGCGCACTTTTTTTTAAAATGACAGTCTTTTGATTATTAGCTAAAATTAAATTATAATTACATAATAAACGTTATTCTTAATATAATAGAATACTTTTTAAGGTTAAAGTTATTTATATAAGCTAAGAAATATTAATTTAAAATATTACAAAAAAGTAAAATATACCTTAAATCACTCTTTATAAGGCTAATAAAATCCTTATAAAGTATCAGAGGACTAAAAAAACAAATATACGAGTTAGAAGTATATTTATTATAAAGAATCTATATAATTTAATTATATAAAAAAAGACTATATAATAATAATTAAGTAAAAGATTAAAAAAAAAGTATTTTATAAATTAGATTATTAAATTTAAGATATTATAAAAATAGTACTAAGATAAATTATGTTATACAAATTTATTAATAGATTAGAAAAATAACTAAAGAAAATAAATATATAAAAAATAATTAATTTTTTTATGTTATGGCTGTATAAAATTATTATAAAGTTATAAGATAGAAGAAAAGTGCGCTAGACGCTTGTATGCGCTAGACGCTTATAAACCACGTTATAGTTATTTATATCTATGTATTTTACTCTATTTAACTTTAATTAGTTAAGAGATAAGAGGTTACTTATATAGGCTAGCGTATATATTATATTATTAATATTTATATAGCTGTCCTTTATCTTAATTCTAATAATACTAACTTATTTAGCTATAATAGTACTAGCATTAATAGTAATAAATCATTTATTTATAATTATTAGTACTTAAAACTAACTGCTTTAGCTAGTAATATATTTGCTAATACAGGAATTAATATACTAATTACGTTCTTTATTAAGCTTAGTTGACTTTACTATATAAATAATATTATAAAAGAACTCTTGCTATTCAGAGTTATTATCTATATTATTTTTGGCTTTCATCTAATTAATATAGCGTTTAAAGGCTAGCCGCTTTAACTTAGTAGTATTTCTCCTCTTATTAGTGCTTCTTTTAGTCTTTTTAACTAGTTTGTAATCCCTTATAAAGTAGCCGAGTTTATTATAGTTATAATATTAGATCTTAGCTAGGTTCTTATGTTGCCTGCTCCTAAATCTTATACTTATAGCTACTTTAGATAGCAGGTCTATCTTAAAATCTATATTAATTTGTACTTCTTTAAAAGTGAGTATCTATTAAATATTAGCTAGCTTTATATCCTTCTAATCAAGGATATGCTTCTTCTTATTATTAAATTAGATAAGAAGGCTTTTAAGAAATTAAATAATTTAAATATTCTCTTAAATATTCCTTATAGGATTAATAATTATATAAATCTATTTAATAATAGCTAATAGCTTATTAATATAAGTATTAATAGACTTCTTAAGACTAAAGAGTTTATAATTAGCTAGATAAGAAAAGAGCTTTTGTAAAAATATGTAAATAACGCTCTATTTGGCTTATAAGCATATAGATTTAAAATAATTCTAGATAAGCTATAGGTTATTAATAGCCTTAATGCCCTAAAACAGCTTATTGCTTACGTCCCTCTTTAGAATATAGGCTGCTCTCGCGGCTCTATAATTATCTAGGTCATTCAGTAAACTAGAGGCGATATATTTTTATAGCTCTTTCTCTATTAGATGTAAATAGGCCAAATTAGACTAATAAGGCTAGTTTTTAAAGCCCTTAAGCTTTTCTTACTTCTTATAGTTATTATTATCAGTAAAGCTTATCTTGTAGAGACTATAAAGGACTTCAGAGAGCTTTAAGGCTATAGAGTAGTCTAATTGACTTAAGGTCCTAAAACTGCTAGGCGGATTTAGGACCTTTCGGAATAAAGGGTTACAGAATATTGCTAATTAGGATCTCCTTTAATTACTTAATGCTCTGTTTATCTGTTAGCGTTTAAAGGGTGCTTTCTAAGCTTATAACCTGTTAAAAGTAATACTAAAACTGCTTCTATTATTTATAGATGTCTGCACTTAATTAAATAATTAATTTAGTAACTTATACAAAAGTTACATCTAACTCCTGCCTGAAGTTTAAGTATAATCTTACTCTAGTGGCTAATAGTGCTATGCCTGTTTCGATATAGTCTTAGATTATGTAACAACTACTAAGCTAGCGGCTTAACAGAAATTTAACAAACTTATATTATTAGCTTATATCTAAGTTAAAAACATTTTAATATTATTTATTATACTTTTTATTTTACCTAATTAACTTTAAAGACTTAACTTCTAATTAAAACTTATCTTAATTAGTTAAGCTCTAATATAAAGTAAATAATATTTATATAGCTTTAAAAATAAAGACTAAATAAATAT
>NW_006916480.1:32861-38530 GCF_000464535.1 Endocarpon pusillum Z07020 | reverse complement strand
AATATTTTTAAATATAAGAATTAATAATTATTTAAAGTTAATTATAATAATAAGGAATATAAAAGTAATAATATAATAACTATAATATATAAAACTTCTTTAATTATTTAATCTTAATTTTAACTAATCTTTATAGTTAAGACTATTAAAAGTAATGCTAAAACTGCTTCTGCTATTTATAGATATCTATATTTAATCAAAATAATTAATTTAGTAACTTATATAGACGTTATATCTAACTCTTGTCTAAAGTTTAAGTGTAATCTTACTCTAATGATTAATGGCGCTATGCCTATTCCGGCATAGCCCTAGGTTATATAACGACTACTAAGCTAGCGGCTTAACAGTAATTTAATACTCCCCCTGCTGTTTAAGCCACACTTACTATAAATAGCTATACACGCTATTATAAGTAGTCGACTTGTGCAGCTCTCCTTCTCTGCTTAAACTGCACCTAATTATCCCAAGTTAGCAGCTTAGAGAGAGGGTTATATCTGTCTGATTATTTGCCTGCAGCATTAGCCTGCGCTTCCGCCTGTAGTCCTCCTTGCGGTGCCGTATGCTCCAAGGTTGTTCAGGGCGCTTTATCGAGGCCTGTAGATGCCACAGCCTTAAAAACAGCGTCTAAATAGCTTGCGTGGTTACGTAGTTGCGAATCTAGGATTTAGCTGTACTATATAGCTAAATTCATGTGACCAGGTTCCCTGTACTATGGTATAGAAATCCCTGCGCACTAACAGCGCTCTCTAATAGTGCTATATCAGCATTCTTTGATTTAAATAAGGCCTATCTTAGTGCGGAATCATATAAAGGCGTCCCTAAGGATTGCCTTAGTAAGTCTGTCAGCAAGCATATCCTTTGTTAATACTTAGGAAGTGTCTGAATTTCTCCTTCTTCTTTTAATTAGCGTATATAGTGATATTAGATATTAATATGCTTTGTTTAATCATGCTGCTCAAGGTTCCGTATTAGCTTCAAGCAGCCTTTGTTATCTCTATAAAGCATTACTATTACTTGCTCTGCTCCGAATTCGTTCAAGAGGCGTCGAATCCACATAGCTTGTCTTGCAGCTGCTCCTATAGCTAAGTACTCAGCCTCTATGCTAGATGTTAACACTATTCTTTGCCTCTTAGACATCTAGGAGATAGCTACGCTATCTAGTAGAAATAGATAACTTGTCATTAACTTTCTGTTATCTAGATCTCTTACAAAGCTAGCATCTGTATATCTGTACAGCTATAGCTCCCCTCAAGAAATATTCTATATAATATAGTTGACTTTGAACTTAAGGCTTATCTCTGCTGTCCTTTTAAGGTATTATAGGACTTTTCTTATAGCTTTAAGTGCTCTATACATAAATCTGCGTATTGCTAGCTTAGATAGCTAATATAAAAACTAATATCTAATCTTATACTACACGCTAGATATAGCAACTTTCTAATTAGTATTTAATACGCTTAAATATTAGTCTCTTTTATATCTTCTTCTTCATTTAAGGCTATAAACGTGCTAGGCTTTATCAGTATAGCTATAGCATTATTGTCTGTCATGCCCTTTATAGCAAGAATCTCTCTCTCAGATAGATAGTCTAATTAATCTATAGCTGTTAGCGAACTCTGTCTCTTCTAATCCTTATCTCTACAATCATCCTCGCTTCTCCCAGGTTCTTTGTATCAAAGTTCTGTTAGAGAAGGGCTTTAATTTGGCGGATAGCTTCTGGATTCTTTATTATTAGTAGCAAGTTATCTACGTACGTACTAATAATTATTCTTCTATTGCTAGATATCAGTATGCTTAGATCTCTGTTTAATGTACTGTATCTGTTAGTTCTTAAGACGCTTATAAGCTTTTCTCTCTCTACTTCCTTGCAGATTGCTTAAGTCTGTATAGGCTCTTAATGATTTTGCACGCCTATTAGTTTTTATTTAGCCCTTCCTTGAGTAGTACTCCTTTAGGGATCTACATAAATATCTGCTTATCTTCTTCTTCTAACTTACTAGCTAGATAGGTAATAACTATATATCTATCTAGTAATTCTATATCTTTTGTTATAATAATAATAAGAAACATTCTAAGGGACTCTCTTTTAACATTAAGAGCAAACGTCTCCTTATAATTAATCTTATGAACTTATAAGAAGCCTTGTGTCACAAGCTGTGCCTTGTATCTTGCTAGCTAGCTATTCTTATCTCTCTTAATCTTAAATACCTATTTGTACCCTACTAACTTTTGGCCTTCTAGTAGTCTCTTAATTCTCTAAGCTTAGTAAGTGCTTAGGTTCTATAGTTCTTTATTAATCACATTTCTTATTGCCTATTATATACAGGGTTTGTTACCACTTATACATAAGTTCTTAGCTTATCTGGCCTTAAGTAATCCTTATTTCTGTATACTAATAGTAAACTCTCTCTTATACTAGGGTACTTACTAACATCTACTATATTAATAATCTTTCTAGTTGCTTTATCTAAGTCTTTAGAATAACTAGGCTGCTCTGCCTCTGTAGCCCTTGCAAATATACTAAGACGCTTACCCGACTATACTACTTTATTATGGCCTAGCTGTGCTCTCTCTTTGCTTACAAGTATACTAGGACTCCTCTTATCTGAACATACTTCTTTTAATATTAAGGTGACTCTTATAACGCTAGTAGCCTTAGCGTCCTGGGCTCTGTAAGTACCTCTTATTACGTTTATCACAAGGGCGAACCGTCTTAATATAATAAGATCTTTTATAATCTTTATAAAGGTCCTCTAACTTATAGCAAGATCTTTTATAACCTTTATACCTGACTTATTTGCTTAGCTAAGGAGCTATTATAGCTGTTACTTACTTATCTTATACTGCTTTATAACAGACGGTTTTCTTACTAGCTATATACTTAACTTACTTAGTCTAATTTTCTTAGATATGTCTTAGTCTTATTTAATTAACCCTCCTCTTAAAGAGGATATAGAATTAAGTGAATCTGTAGCATTATTAGCTTGCTTTTAGGGCCTACCTCTCTTTTTAGGAGCATCTGGTTATGCCCTCTCTATATATATTCTCTGCAAAGTATCTATAAGGGAAGGCAGAGGGTACTATATTAAGAGGTTAGCTTTCTTGCGTCTTTTATTAACAGAGTATGCTAAGATGGCATAAGCGTTTTATTATATAGGACTTTATATACAAATTTACTTTATAATTAGTATATACCTTATTAGAATGCTAGTCTAAGTCCTTTTAACATTAGACTTCTGTCACTTTTCTTTAGAGATATAAGCATAGATAATATTGCTAAATATTTATAAATAACTAAGATAAAGTATCTAGTTAGTCTAAGCCTACTTAAAAGTTATTTTAATTCCTTTTGCTAGTAATTTTAATTTTAAATATAATTAGCAGTATTTATAACCTTAGCTTAGAAGTAGTTTAACAGATTACTATTAATTAATATTAAGTCCTTTATTATATAAATAGTTCTTTATACTTGCTTTACACTACTATTATACTTAGAAATATAAGGCATAAAAAAGCTAATAGATATGCCCTTTATCTTATAATAGTCCTTAAAAATAATATTTATAAATTCTCTCTCTTTATTAACTTAGAGCACTATTAAAAGATACCCTGATTTAGCTATTACTGTAGTGTGCTAGTTCTTAAAGTACTTGTACACATCTAACTTCTGCATTAGGAAACTTATCTAACTCTTCTTTATAAAGTTGTCCTCTAGTATTATAGCATAATGCTTGCTACAGAAGGAGGCAGAGTAATAAGGTCCCTATAAGTTAGAGTGTACTAATTCGAGTTTCCATAGTCTTTTATCCTCTTTTATAATAAATTATCTGCGTCTGCTTACTCTCAACACAGGGCTTATAGATTTGACTGTTCTCTTATTATTCAGTTAGCTCTGTTCCAGAAATAGCTAGATCTAGCTTGAAGATGGCCTGATCTGTGTCTGAAGTGGCTAGATCTATACTAGTAGACATCCTGCTAGCTTGGGCAACTCGAACATAGCTCGCGTGGCTGAGTTGATAATGCCATAATTACTATTGTGGATTCTCAGCTGTTTTGAATGTTAGTCTGCCTTGTACGATTATTAGTATAGCAGCGTAAGTGCTATTAAGTACAAAAAGGTTGTCCTTAAGAATTATACAGATAATAATTTCTTTATTAATAACAAGTATTATATAGTCGTTTATATCTACGTATTTTACTCTATTTGACTTTAATTAGTTGAGAGATAAGAGGTTACTTATATAGGCTAGCACATATACTATATCATTAATGTTTATATAGCCGTCTTCTGTCTTAATTCTAACAATACTAACTTATTTGGCTATAATAGTGCCAGCATTAGCAATAGTAAATCATTTGTTTGTAGTTGTTAGTACTTAGAACTAACTGCTCTAGCTAATAATATGTTTGCTAGCACAGGAATTAATATACTAATTACGTTCTTTATTAAGCTTAGTTGACTTTACTACGTAAATAATATTATAAAAGAACTCTTGCTGTTTAGAGTCGCTATCTATGCTATTTTTGGCTTTTACCTAATTAATATAGCATTTAGAGGCTGGCCGCTTTAACTTAGTAATATTTCTCCTCTTGTTAGTGCTTCTTTTAGTCTGTTTAGCTAGTTTATAGTCTCTTATAAAGTGGCTAAGTTCATTACAGTTATAATATTAGATCTTAGCTAGGTTCTTGTGTTACCTGCTCCTAAATCTCACGCTTATAGCTACTTTAGATAACAGGCCTATCTTAAGGTCTATATTAATTTATACTTCTTTAGAAGTGAGTATCTATTAAATGTTAGCTAGCTTTATATTCTTCTAATTAAGAATATACTTCTTCTTACTATTAAATTAGGTAGGAAGGCTTTTAAGGAATTAAATAATCTAAATATCCTCCTAAATGTCTCTTATAAGGTTGATAGCTATATAAATCCGCTTAATAATAATTAATAACTTACTAATATAAGCATTAATAGACTTCTTAAGGCTAAAGAGTTTGTAATTAGCCGGATAAGAGAAGAGCTCTTATAAGAATGTATAAATAACGCCCTGTCCGGCTTGTGAGCATATAGATTTAAGATGATTCCAGATAAGCTGTGGGTTATTAATAGCCTTAATACCCTGAAACAGCTTATCACTTATGACAGCTCTGTAATTATCTAGGTCATTTGATAGATTAGGGGCGATATATTTCTATAGTTCTTTCTCTATCAGACGTAAATAGGCCAAATTAGACTAACAAGGCCAGTTTTCGAAGCCCTTAAGCTTCTCTTGCTTCTTGTGGTCATTATTGTCAGTAGAGCTTATCTTGCAGAGACTGTAGAGGACTTCGGAGAGCTTTAAGGCTGTAGAGGAGTCCAATTGACTTAAGGTCCTAGAACTGCCGGGCGGATTTGGGACCTTTCGGAATAGGGGATTGCAGGATGCTGCTAATTGGGATCTCCTTTAATTGCTTGATGCTCTGTTTGTCTGTCAGCGTTCAGAGGGTGCTCTCCGGGCTCATAACCTGTTGAATCGTGCAAACATTATATCTAACTTTTGTTCAAAGTTCAAGTGCAATCTTACTCTAGTAGCTAATAGTGCTATGCCTGTTCTAGTATAGCCTTAGGTCATGTAATAATTACTGAGCTAGCAGCTTAGTAATAATTTAATATAAAATACTTTTTTTTTTAA
>NW_006916480.1:14922-32154 GCF_000464535.1 Endocarpon pusillum Z07020 | reverse complement strand
ATAATAATAGGCTTACAAAGACTCTTCCTTTATATAATATAGGCTAGGAACTTAATTATACTTATATAGTCAGAGCTAATTAAGTCACAACTAAATTATAATTATTACAAAGTAAGAGTATTACTAAACTAGATAATAAGATAGTTACTTTTAGGATATAGCTACTACAGAACAAAGGACTACAGTTAAACTAGATATGAAAACTACCTGAATACCTTATATTATATATAAAGCAGACTAAAATTAAAGCTTATACTTAATAGATATAAAGACTATAGGATATATAGGGTACCTCTAAAGCAAAGTCAGAGATTTTATTAGCTGCTTAAATAAGCTAAATCACTATCACTATCTATTAAGAGAACTAGGATACCTTATTAATCAAATCTAAATCTGTTAAAGAAGAGAAGTAAGAAAGCGTTAATAAATAGCAGACAAGACGACAACAATATTTAAGGGCCAGGAGAAGGTCTGAATAGACTAGACAGATTGCCTAAGGCTTCGCCGCCTTAGATAATTAGAAGTTGCGGGATATTACAGATTAAGACTATAGTTAATAGAGGAGGAGGGCCTAACAGGTACATACAAAGAGGACCACAGTTGTAAGCGGAGTAAGAAAAAGAAGATCTGTTTTGGTTAGTAGATAGGAAACATTATTATATAACTACTAGCAAAAGCTATATAAAGATAATGCCTATAAGACATAGTCAGCTTATATAAGGAGATTTATATAAGTAATATAAAATAATTAATAGTTATAAGGCGTGATATATAATAGTAGTAATAACAATATTATCAATATAGCCTAAGAGGACAGATATATATATTAGTCTATTTATTAATAAAGCGTATAATATACTAATATTATAATAAATAATACATTTCCTTTGCTATAGCATAGAAAATGTATGTGCTAGCTATATACTTAAGAGGTAACGCTTATAACTAACTTGTAGTAGCAAGTAAACTCCTGCCATAAGGCGCTTATTAAAGTATGTAAGCTATCTAGACAGATTACAAATAGAGAGGTTTGCCTTACCTAATTAGGGAAGCCTAAACTTTACTATATAGCAAGAGGCCGGATTAGGAACTATAAATGCTCTGTAGCCTATAATATAGCCTATATATATATAAGCCTTACTTACTAACGTTAGAGTATATGCATTTATACATAACTATATTATAAATAGATTCTCTAGCTTTTATTTTAGTAATTTATAGATTATTAACTTATTCTAGTTTTAAGCTATTATAATAAACGAAAGCTTAATACTTACTTGCTATTCTGAGAGACAATACAAAACTCTCTTATCTATAATACAACTATTAGAGAACTCATCTAGGATTATCTGACTATATAAGAAAGTTGTTGCTTTAGGAGTAACACAAGGTTTATTTAATATAAACACCTTATACTATATAAAGGTTTGAGAACTATTAAGTCAAGATAATTCGTAATTAAATAGAGAGAAGAGAAAGTAGCGAAGTTTACTATCCTTCTTTGAGTAACTAGAGGCAGAGCCTAAACGAAGCCCTTCTTACAGATTAAGACGCCTTACGCATATTAATTAAGCACGTAAAGAGAGTAACAGATAACCTATTAGCTTTTCTAGCCTTTATAGCACTTATTAATAAGAATTAGATATATATAGCAGCGTTTATACTAATATTAGTAGCCGCTTATAAGGAAGAAAAAGCTCTTTGCCTAAAGAAGGAGACTAAGTATTAAGAAGCTCTCTAAGAGAAGGAAACTTAGGAAGAAAGATACTAAGACCTTAACAGAGGCACTAGCATCAAGATTGAGTTACTAAAGGATCAACTCTGTGATAAGGAGGAGATTATTCAGAACCTCCACAATAAGGTTACAATGATACCAAAGCCGCAAGTCTGGGTGGAGTCTTCTTTAGCAACTCTGACAGAACAAGAATCGCTGCCTTAAAGGCAAGTCTTGTTAGAAGCGACTCCGAGCCCTGCGATAGTGCTTAGTACAAAGATAGAGAAGTTGCCTCACCTAAAGGTATTTGAGGACGGGCCTCCTTAGAAGTTAGTTCATAATTAACGTAGCACTTTTTCTAACAGAACTATCTAAGATCGCCTACGTATAATTGTGTACTAGCGGTAACACTTATAAATTACTTAGGTCCTACTTTGAAGACTTTAAAAAGGCCTAGATTTCGGATATCTTTACAGATATAGTGAATCGCTTTAACTCCTTATTTCAGCAGGAGACTACTTATTAGAAGTACTACTACTTACAACAAAGGCAGCAAGACCTTACTACCTTTCTAAGGGACTTCTAACAGCTTTCTTATAAAGTAAAAGTCTAAGAAGAAGACTAGATTATAAATCTTTAAGATAAGGTTTAAGATAATCTAAAGCAAGTAATTATTTTTTATAAATATATATTAATTTAGAAGATAATTACTAACCTAATATATATTAATATAAATAATTAATATATTATATTAAATAAACTAGCAGCTAGTACTAATACACTAGTAAAACCTTTAGTTTCTAGTACTTATTAATTTGCTAGCAAATTAATAGCAAAAGAGGAAAGGCTAGTAGCTAAGCTATAACTTCTGAAAGATATATCTATAGTAAGGTACTACTATTATAAGAAACTAGGACACTATATAAAAGATTACCCTTAAGCATAAGAGTAATCAGGAAAAGAGCTACTCGCTACTAAGATGTCATAAGCAAGCCTAGTAACGCAACTAATAAAAAAGCTATAAGGATCCTTATTATAGTAATAAAGAATAATTTTAAGGCTTTATTTCTAGTTAATGTTAGTATTAAGAAAGGGAGAAAAAGATTAATAATATTAATACTATTAGATACAGAATATTAATTAAGCATAGTTATAGATTATTAATTAGTAAAATAACTTTGTAAAAGATTACAGATTAATATAATAGACCTAGCTAAATCTATTCTTATTTCTAATTTTACTAATAAGATTTATTAATTTATCTCTTAGGCCCTTTATTTATCTATATATATTAGCAAATACTAGCAAGGATTACAGATCTTCTATATAATAAAGGCTACATACCCTATAATCTTAGGGAAGAAGTAAATAAGATTATATAGCTATATTCTAAATCCTAAAGATTTATTAGTAAAGTTTGTAAGGAATTATAATTATAAAGAGCAACTTATATTTTAATAGAACTATAAGAGTTAGAGTAACAAGCCTAAGGCTAAGAAGTAAGTAGCAAAGAAAGAGCTAATAAAAAAGCTACGTGATAAATTTAGCTATATATGTATAGCTAAATTTTAGGCTAACCTAATTAAGGCATTACTATTATAGGTGACAAAGATTCTTAAGCGTCCTAAAACAGTCCTGGCTATTTTATAATCTTTACGCCTTATTAAGGTAAAAAAGACTCTAAGTAGCAGGATAACTATAGCTACCACTTATAGAAGAAAGATTAAGGAGGCTAGGACAGCCTAGTATAGTATTAAGTCTGTAAGTATTATAGCATTCAAGCAATTATTAATTATCTCTAGTACAGAAATATTTATTATTATAATAAAGGACATAAATAAACATATTAAGAAATAGATCTAGCTAGAACTAGATCTAAAGGAGGTTCTTCTAATAGAATTTTGAGAATTTGTAAATGTCTTTTTAAAGGAGGCTTCTAATACTCTTCTAGAGCACAAGGAGGAGTATAATTATAAGATTAAACTAGAAGCAGGTATTAAATTACCCTAAATGTAGCCCTTATGTAAGATAAGCCTAGATAAGCTTAAGGTAATTAAGAAATATATTAAGAAGTATCTTAAGAAAAGGTTTATTAAATTAAGCACCGCCTTATTTGTATTACTAATTCTTTTAGTACAGAAACCTTAAGAGGGACTCTATTTTTGTATTGATTTTAGAGATCTAAACACTATTATAAAGAAGAATAACTACGCTATCTCTTAGATTAATAAGACTATAAGTCTTCTTAAAAAAGTTATAGTCTTCTCTAAGCTAGATATTTAATAGGCATATTACTAGATTTGTTTAGTAACTAAGAAGGACTATAAACTTATTATGTTTTTAGCACTATATATAGTAACTACTAATATAGAGTACTGTTATTCAGATTAACCTCTGTACTAGCAATATTCTAATACTTTATAAATAAGAAATTTATAAAGATACTTAAAAAATTTGTTGTACTATACTTAAATAATATCTTAATCTTTAGCTAATTAAGAGAAGAATATAAGCAACATATACAGTAGGTCTTACAGATTCTCTGTAAAAGTAATATTTAGGCTAATATTAAGAAAAGCGAGTTTTATATATAGTTAGTAAAGTATCTTAGGTTAATTGTGACTTTAGAGGGCATTCAGATGGATCTAGAGCATATATAAGTCATTCAAGAGTAGGAGAAACCTAATTAGGAGATGTTTATACAGTACAAAGATTCCTAGAGTTTATTAACTTTTATTAATAATTCTGCTTAGAATTTAGCAAGGTAATAAGGCTACTAAATAATCTGTTAAAGAAGGATGCAGGGCGCACCTAGGATAACTATTATACTAAGGCGTTCTAGGCCCTGAAGGACCTTGTTTCAAAGGAGCTAATCCTTACTTATTTTAACCTTAAGAAGAAGATAATTATAAAGTATAACGCGAGTAACTATATAGTTAGTAAAGTGCTCTTATAATAAGGGGAGGATAAAGAACTTTATTTTATAGCATTTTTCTTAACAAGTATAACACTAATAGAGTATAATTACATAATTTATAATAAGGAACTACTAGCTATTATCTGTTATTTTAAGGAATAGTTACTAGAGTTACGCTCACTAAAAGAGGATCCTATCTAAATACTTATAGATTATAAGGCTCTAGAATATTTTATATTAATAAAGAAGCTAACACGTTAGTAAGCACGCTAGGCAGAGTTGTTATCTTAATATAACTTTAAGATTAGATATTGCCTAAGAGCTGCTAATAAAAAAGCTAATATATTAACTTAAAGGGAAACTAAGATCCTAAGAGCAAAGGAGGATCCTAATCTGTATTAGACCCTTCTGTAATTAGACATGCTATCTAAGGAGGTAAAAGATGACCTAAAGATCTTAGTAGTATAGGCATTACTAAAGAAGGAAGATTTGCCGCTCTAAAAGAGGGTAAAGAAAGAGAATTAGGTTAATAAGACGTTTAACGCGATTAGAATAGAGAAACGAATAAAGAACTTAAAGAAGAAAATATTTGAGTATAATATTTAAAATTATAAAGACAAGGAAGAAGTACTATAATATAGAGAAAAACTGGCAGTACTAGTAATAATAATAATAGACGTGATTTAAGAGATCTATAAGAGTAAGGAGACTAGGCACTTAGGCTATACAAAGACAAGAAAGGCCATTATAAATAGTAAGTACTATATCTTAAATAGATATACGTTAGTCAAGAGATTCTTACAGAATTATTATGTCTATAAAAGGACTAAACCTGTATATTAGCTCTTTATAGACCTGTTATAATCTCTTCTGATTCTTAAGCGCCTCTAGCAAGATATCTTAATAGATTTCATTATAGAATTACTAATATTAGAAGACTATAACGCTATTCTAATAATTATTAATTAGCTAAGCAAGAAATGTTACTATATCTCTTGTATAACTATAGAGGAAGGCACAACTTTAGAGAAAACAGCTAAGATACTATATAAGAATATATAGAAGCTCTATAGGCTTCCTTAGATAATTATATTTAATTAAGGGCTATAGTTTGCTAGCAAAGTATAAAAACAATAATGCTAAATCTTAGGAATTAAAGTAAAGTTATTTATAGCTTATTATTTATAGATAGATAACTAGATAGAAGTCTTTAATACAAAAATAAAATAATACCTAAAGGCTTATATAGATTTTGTATAAGATAATTAAAATAACCTTTTTCTAAGTATTAAATTTACTATAAATATAGCAGTATCTAAGTCTATATAACTGTTACTATTTATAATTATATATAAATATTAGTTAAGGATAAGCTTTAATAAGCCTGAGTCTGTAAAGATAATAAGGAAATATGTAGCTTTAAAGAAGGCTAAGAACCTAGTAAGGCTAATAGAAAAGAGTTAAAAGTAAGTATAAGAGTATCTGAAGACTGTGTAATTACAGTAATAAGAGCAGGCGAATAAGCATTACTAGGAAATTAATTTTGAAGAAGAAGATAAGGTCTAGCTATTAATAAAGAACATTAATATAATAAGACCTTATAAGAAACTTAATTCGAAATGGATTAGGCTATTCCCTGTTATAAAGAGGCTTAGGCAGAGTTTTTGTTTAGAACTGCCCTTATTAATAAGGATTTATAACGTGTTTTATGTATTACTACTAATTAAGGACTCTGCTGACCCTCTGCTAAGGCAGGAGTATTTATAGCCTCTACTAATAGAGACAGAAGAAGAAGAGGCGTAAGAGATTAAAGATATAATTAATATTAAGAGAGTAGACAAAGCATGAAAGATATAAGCAAGATAGGTAGGCTAGCTAGAGGACCTGACCTATTATCTTATCTTAAACTTCAAGGGCTCTAAAGACTTGCTTAAAGACTATTTCGAAAGACACCTAGCAAAAAAAGTACCTGATTAATTAATTTAAGGCGGAGTACAGAAAATCTAATAAGGATGTCATATAACAGATTTAGCTATATATATATAGTCAAATATTAGACTAACTAAATAAGGAATTACTAGGCTTAGTAATATTAGGATAAAAGTAGACTTGCTTTCTTGTATTCTTAATTAAGGGCAATCGATTTTTTTTAAAGAGGAGAGTAATATAATAGATAATGCATTTCCTCTGCTATAGCACAGGAAATGTATATGCCAGCCACATATTTAGGAGGCAACGCCTTCCTTGCCGGGAATGTCGAGGTGAATGGCTGGGCGAGTGACTGGGGGAGAGGCGCCCTGGTGACTCTGAGCGGGGCCCATTTCCTGCTCCTTGATAAGATGTGTCCACGCCGTGTAATTGCTGGGATGCTAGAGGAGGGCCTGCAGTGGGCGAAGGATCCAACCGCGTTGGTGAATTGCTTCTGGAGTCTCTTCTGCGAAGCGACGTATCCATCGAGGACACTCTGTTAGCAATTTATAGACTATTGACTTGTTCTAGTTTCAAGCCATTGCAAATATAGCGTTTGTAATAAGAATAGGTTTAAAGAGCAAACTATAGTTAAAGTATAAGAAATAATTTAAGCGGCCTAAACTTTAAGTATATAATAAAAAGGTACATTCCCTGTTGTAAAGAGGCTTAAGCAGAGTTTTTATTTAGAACTGCCCTCATTAATAAGGATTTACAACGTATTCTATGCATTACTGCTGACTAAGGACCCTGCCGACCCTCTGCTAGGGCAGGAGTACCCACAGCCTCTGCTAGTAAAGACAGAAGAAGAGGAGGCGTAAGAGGTTAAAGATATAGTCGACGTTAAGAGAGTGGGCAAAGCATGAAAGGTACAAGCAAGATGGGTAGGCTGGCTAGAGGACCTGACCTATTACCTTATCTTAAACTTTAAGGGCTTTGAAGACTTGCTTAGGGACTATTTTAAAAGGCACCTAGTAAAAGAGGTGCCTGATTAATTAATTTGAGGCTAAGTATAGAAAATCTAATAAGGATATTATGTAACAGATTTAGCTATATATATATAGTCAAATATTAGACTAACTAAATAAGGAATTGCTAGGCTTAGTAATATTAGGATAAAAGTAGACTTGTTTTCTTATGCTCTTGATTAAGAGTAATCGTTTTTTTTTAAAGAGGGGGGTAATGTAATAGATAATGTATTTCCTCTGCCATAACATAGGAAATGCATATGCCAGCCACACCTGATTAATTAATTTAAGGCGGAGTACAGAAAATCTAATAAGGATGTCATATAACAGATTTAGCTATATATATATAGTCAAATATTAGACTAACTAAATAAGGAATTACTAGGCTTAGTAATATTAGGATAAAAGTAGACTTGCTTTCTTATGCTCTTGATTAAGAGTAATCGTTTTTTTTTAAAGAGGGGGGTAATGTAATAGATAATGTATTTCCTCTGCCATAACATAGGAAATGCATATGCCAGCCACATACTCAGGAGGCAACGCCTATAACTGACTCATAGCAGCAAGCAAACTCCTACCATAGGGCGCTTGTCAAAGCGTGTGAGCTATCCAGACGGATTACAAATAAAGAGGTTCGCCTTACCTGATTAGGGAAGCCTAAACTTCACTATACAGCAGGAGGCCGGATTAGGAACTATGAATGCATCTGTGCATGACTACATTGTAGATAGATTCTCTAGCTTTCGTTTTAGCAATTTATAGACTATTGACTTGTTCTAGTTTCAAGCCATTGCAAATATAGCGTTTGTAATAAGAATAGGTTTAAAGAGCAAACTATAGTTAAAGTATAAGAAATAATTTAAGCGGCCTAAACTTTAAGTATATAATAAAAAGGTAAGCTATATAAAGGCAAAAGTCTAAACAAACATATAAAAAAGTGTGATAAAGACTCTATAAAGAAATATAAACTCTATATTATATTATAAGTAGCTAGCTATAAGTATTATAATAAAATTATAGTCAAACGTGCTACTATAGTTATTATCTATAAATCTAGGAAACCTGATTACTTTAACCTAAAAACTTATCGCCTTATTGCCCTTCTTAATATACTAGGTAAGGCGTTAGAAGCAGTAATCACAAAACGTATCTGATTTATAGCTAAAAAGTACTCTTTTCTCTTAGACATTTAAATAAGAGTAAGGCAAATAAGATCTACTGAAATAGCCCTCTAATTAATTACTAACAAAATCCATACTATATAAGGGGCTAAACGCTATAGAGTAACTTTATTACTTAGCCTTAACATCTCTAGTGCCTTTGACTACGTTTCTTACAAAAGACTTATTTATAATCTTCGAAAGAGACAGATTCCCTTAAAGATTACTAACTAGGTTAAGGACTTCCTTTAAGATAAGGAAACTAAGGTCTGCCTTAGCTAATTCACGCTAGAAAGTAACAGAATATTCGCAGGCATTCTGTAGAGCTCTTATATCTCTTTAATTCTTTACTTATTCTATAATGCTAACCTCCTTAACATATATAAGAACATGTCACTTTATATAAGTGCTACAGGCTTTATTAATAATATTAATATCCTTATATATAGTTTAAGTATAAAACAGAACTATAGAAACCTTAAATATATATACTTTATATATAAGTTATAAGTGACCTGCTACAGGTCCTCCTTTAATTCGTCTAAATATAATCTAATCTACTTCTTTTATATACCTAAGAGATTTAATATGCTAGCTAAACTATTACTATCCTTTGTAAACGTAAGCCTTAACCCTAAGTTAGACGTTAGGGTACTCAGAGTCTAGCTTGACCCGGCATTATAATAGAAACCTTACCTTTATGTAGTTAAAGCGCGGGCGGTTTACTACCTAAGCGCCCTAAAAATACTATCTGGCTTTACTTAAGGCTTCTTTGTCTCCTTAGGGCTCTAGGTGTACACATTAGCTACTTGACTAGCGCTACTTTATAGCTATAGCACCTAATACGCCCTAAAGAGTATAACAGAGCATAAAAAGGGCATTAAAAATAAATTATAAGCCATCTAAGGACACTATCTTTAGGCTATTACAGAAGTCTATAAAGCTACTACTATATAGGCGCTTAAGGTTAAAACGTTTACTTCCTTAATACATCTTTATATAGAGATGTCTATAACTAACTTAACTTACTATACATTAGTAATAAATCTTTATAACATAATTAAAACTATAGCAAACCATATTTATTAATAAGGTTAAGGCAGCAAAAATAGGCAGACTAAGCCCTTTATTACTTCTTTTTACTTACTAAAAGAATAAATAAAAAGTTATATAAGTAGTCTATCCTGTTTTAAGATAAGGAATCTAGGCACTAACTCTTTATAACATGTCCTTCTTAATATTAAAATCGCTTCTTTAAAAGAGACAATAATCTATAGAATAATAAGATCTTAGCTATAATTATAGATATAATTACGTATCTTTCTTACGCCTTAGGCATTATTAGTAACGCGCAAGTATTCTATAGAGAACTTACTAACATTCTTCTTACGCTTAAGCTCCTCTTAATCTGCTCTAATTCCCCTTTATTTAATTATATAGCTATTATTTACTTTAATAGTTAGGTAATCTTATAGTTTCTTTTAAAAGATGACCTAATTTACTCTTAATCACTTTTTAAAGATATTTATTTAGCTATTAAGGAGCTTAAATAGAAGAAAATCTTAATTAAACTATAATAGCTACCTAAATATAAAGAGATTAGGGGCAACAAAATAACGAACAACTATACTAACAAAGTAGCAAGGACTATAAGCCCTCTTTAAGAGCTTATAACTCGCTTTCTCTTTGCAATTAAAAGGATTACAAAAAGAAGAGTCCTAAGACTAGTCTTAAGAAAACAGAGTACAAACCTACAGAATTACTAAGCTTTCTTCTTACGTTTCTCTTATAAATCGTAGGTTTTATGCTGGCCAACTAAAAGTATATAGTGCCCTGCTAACCTAGCTTAAGACTAGAGTAATCAGATTTAATGCCTTCCTCTTTAAACGCTGAGTACCCTCTGTGCCTAGCCCTCGCTGCAGGTGCGGGTTAGGGACCATGACAGTGTAGCACGTCCTCCTCTCCTGCCCTACATGGTCTCAGCTCCGGAGACGCGTCTTAAGCGACCACCTGTTCTCTGACATACAGAAGCTCCTTAATAGCCATAAAGGAGCGACCCAGGCTATTCGCTTCATCCTTCAGACTAACCTGCTAGCCCAATTCTCCCTGGTCGCATGCGACTCGCTAATAGTCACATAAAGCCCTTAGAGCTCACTTTAAATATACTGTCTCTTTAATCGCTATTTATTTTATAGCCCTTTATATAGTTAGGCTTATATAGATTTATATAATAAATCTGAAATAAGTTAAAGAGAAAAAAAAAAAATAGTTTTATATTATTATTATTTTTAATCTTATAAGGTAAAAAAAAAAAAAAAAAAAAAAAAGTACGCTATTTATAAAGATAATTACCTAATATAGTCTAGAAATTATAAAATCTAAAGAGCTAAAATAGTATAATAGATAATATATTTCCTTTACTATAGTATAAAAAATATATATACTAGCTATATACTCAGGAGGCAACATCTATAATTAACTTGTAATAGTAAGTAAACTTCTGCTATAAAGTGCTTATTAAAGTATATAAGCTATTCAGACAGATTACAAATAAAGAGGTTCGCCTTTATATATATATTACTGAAATAGATAATTAATTTAATATTAATATTAAATATAAAGATAACTCTATTAGTTACATTGATTTCTATGTCAATTATTAACTAATTTAGCTTAGAATTGACTTAATCGTCTTCTATACATACAAATTGACTAACTTGACAATTCTATAGATGTCAAATTGAATTAACTGAGACACAGAATTAAATGATTTGCCAAGCAATTGAACTGATTGAATTAACTAAATTGAATTGACTGGACATCATGGCCCGAGAACAAACAGGCCTAAAAGCAGAACAACATCAGCTGAAGTTTACGACCAGCAAAGGTGCGCACAGGCTTATCTTATTCTCCCCAGAATACTTATTGACTTCGTATAGAGCGCCTGAAATTCGAGAACGCCATCATCCCCTAGCTGAAGAAATAATCAAGCCTCCACCCTTTACGAGGCCTGCAATAATTCTGGACTTCGTGGTAAGTGTCCCTCTCAGCAATGCTGAGATCAGGGCCAACTGACAGAGACGGTAGGCACTTTCTTTTCCAAGTGCCTCCAGATGCGTCGTGCAAAGGCGAAAGGACTTCTTCGGCTGGGTCTGCCTACCAGGACTCAATACCAGAATGTCAACGACAGAGCGTTCCTTCCTGTTTCTGTGACAAAGGGAACACAGAACCAGTTCGTTATTAATAAATGTCTTGACGTTATTATAAGAGTGAACTACGAGTGAGTGTCATGGTTGAGCTCTCTTAAGACAAAGGAACACCCTCTGATGGCAGTATCCCTTGTAGGCCCGAATACCTCGAGGTGGGTATCCTTCCCAAATAGGAAGGATACCCACCTTGAGGTATTCGGGCTCACAAGGGATATATTAATCTAAGAGGATGAATGTTACGTAAGACAAAGTTCTATTATACTTAGAAGTTCTTTATCATAATTTAAAGCGATTTATAACAGGCTTTTTGAACTACACCAGATGTACTGGAGCTAGTGGCCAAAGGGCGCAGAAAAGAAGTGTGCTGAATGTGTGTGATTTCTATGTCCCATGAACGCCCATTGGGCATATCTATTCCATCTGATCTTGGCGCTATAGCCAAGATAAAAAAATCTGCAGCAACCTCCGCCCCCTCTTTGGGAATAGGGTGACCGCCACTTTAATGTCGCGCTCAAACCAGGTGGCAATCGCGTGATCCTTCGGTTCTTATCCCACCATCGTGTCCTCTTCTTGACCGAAGCCTAATTATCCTTTCAGAAATTCGGCCTTCTTCAACTTCAAAACAAGATACGCCACTAGTCTATAAACAATCATGCAAACACCCAGGGCCAGCAGATACAATTCCGGATCATAGTCGAGCCCATACAGCCTTAGTACGTCCTCGCCCGTCTCAAGTGGACACACGCCGTTGTCCAAGCGCTGATTTTCATCACAGTCCAATCTGAGGCCTCGAAGATGATAGGGCGCGAGGTTTCCCACCGCCCACTTTCCAGGGGAGAGATAATTCATCCAATCAAGAAACGGGGACAGGTGGATACTAACGATGCCAGCCAGGAGAAGCGCGATCGATAGTAGGGCTGAGGTCACATTAACAGCAAAGGCCGTGTGCTCAAAGAGGGTGTTGAAGATAATCGCAACAGACTCGCCGCAGTTGACGATGCAGAAGCAGTTGTATGCTACGACGAAGAACACCTGGACTGATCGGGCGAAACCAGTGGCGAGGCCAGCGAGTAAAGCAAATAACAGGCTGATGCTGATTTCGAATGGGATCTCGAGGATGGTGTACTCTAGGAGAAAGGCTTCGGGTGAGTAGACCAAATCTTCGCATTCGCGGTTGAAGACCTGGAAAGAAGATTAGCCCTGGGTGCGGAGCGCAGGGTTAGAGAGATTCGAGGCAGAAATCATGGCCTATCAGCAGTGGATATGCACTTGTGTGCACACATTCCGATGGCTGACGAGTCACACGTATGGCTGTGATGGCAGAGCCGTCGTGCTGATAAGCCATACTTTCTGCCGTCGAGCCTCGCCAGGCGTGACGTACCATCATCTCGGTAGGGTATATGGCGAGGTTCTGAAGCATCCCAATGAAGTAGACACCTTGAACATCAGCTTCTGATAGATTGCTGTCTGACAAGGGACATCTTACCAATGACCTCCTGAATGAGACCCATTCGTGACTGTATACTGTTGTAGTCCGTCTTCAAAGGCGCAAAGAAGAGAGTGATTATCACGCTGAACGCGATAACCTGAGTTGTCCGGGCAAGCACAGCCTGAATATCGCGCTGCAGATTGATCATGCTGCGTTTCAGAATAAGCGGCAAAGATATATAAAGCGGCGCCATAGACCGTTTGAGAGAACCTAGTTCGGCGGGCGTCATTGCAGCAGCTGATTGGCCTGGTATAGAATCCTGAGCTGCTTCCCTGTTCGTCCACTGCGCAATAAGGCGTTGAAGCCGTATCTCTCCATCTGCGTCGCAGCGATCGGCAACCGTATCTATAACATAGTCTGCTGGGTTAGTGGCGCTGGGACATTCGTATCCTAACTTCGACAGATAAGGAAGTATGTCCTTCCTGTTTCCTCCATAAATCTGGTGCCCGCCACGAGCCAGAAGGAGAATCGTGCTGAAATGTTCGAAGAGTTTGAAACTTGCTTGATGGATGGTTAAGACTATGGTACGACCCTCCTTGGCCAACTCTTCGAGAACTTCGATGATCGATGTCGCAGTGTAGGCATCTAGACCTGAGGTCGGCTCATCGAGGAATAAGATCTTTGGATCTGTGAGGATTTGAACAGCTATTGTGCACCTGCGCTTTTCGCCTCCCGATATTCCTTTGATGATGGCGTTGCCAATACGCGTGTCGGCGCACTCTGTCAAACCAAGCTTGCGCAGGACATCTTCCGAGCGCTGGATCTTGTCATCGATCGACATCCAAGTTGGTAGACGCAGGAGGGCAGCAAAACGTAGTGTCTCGCGCACTGTGAGACTTGGTAATAGTGCATTATCGTCCTGGCAAACGTAGGAAGTCAAGGAAGTAATGAGTTCTTTAGAAGCAATACTTCCACCGAGGACCATCCTCCCACCAGCGACGTGGTACTGCATAAGCCCGTCCGGGAGCCGCTGTGCCATGGTGTTCAAAAGGGACGTCTTTCCACTCCCGGATGGCCCGAGTATTACGTTCAAAACTCCGGCATCGAAGGTTGAATTGACATTCTTGAGGATTGGAATACGACTAGGTTTGGTGAAAGGTGTCCTTCGCTTGTAGATGCTCAAATTGAAGTCCTGCAATGTGATACCTATTGGGCGAGAAGACTTCGTAGCAGCATTGGAAGCAGCATTGGAAGCAGTATTGATCACCTTCGACTCATCTTTTGATAGAGGCTCTCGAATGAGGCCACTCACGCCCGGTCTTACAAGATGCAATGCAACAGCAGCCCCAAAATTAAATGCCAATGTAAAGCCAACAAGGATCAGTATTGGCCGCCAAAGCCAGGATTCTGTTGGAAAACCTAGACTGTCCATGATGAATAGCCCTGTATAGGGGCGGCATTGTGAATTCTCTGCCCCTCCAGGATAAGGACAGTCGTAGAATCGGCCATATGGATTATCAGTGTGTGCGAGGAACTCGTTAGTGTACAGAGCTCCGTTTGTGAACCATGCGTAGGCTACATACTATCCTGATTTCAGTCCTAAGTCATGGATGCGTGGAAGGGCAAGATTACCTTCAGCCAGCGAACATACATAGGAATCTGATTAGATTGTATGATGAAACCACCTGAGAGGTGTTAGCGCCACATACGAGTCTTATTCATGGTGAGGGGAGGGTGGAGAAGTCAATACTGATCGGGAGTATCAGCGATTCAGTATGAGGAATTTCTGTCGTCCGCACAATAATCCTGCCAGAATGCCAGAGTTCCAGAATACTGCAACGGCTTGGGAGGTACACTTACTGCACATTGTCTGAAGAGTGTAGTTCGTATTGGCCAGAAGAGATGAGGTGGCTACCTCGCGCGAGATACAAACACAAAGCATTGCGAAAGTGACAGCTAGGTACTGACCAAGCACCATTATGACGAAGAAAACAAAGAATTGAGCGGCTTCTCGACGAAAGCCAGCCATGAAATAGTATATGACTGAGAAGATCAATGGCACCGGTAGGTCTTCCAGAAAAAGTTTTGCGAGTCTCCGGCTCAGAAGAAATGACCATACGCCGACCACCCCATCCTCTCTTTCCCGATCGAAGAGTTTGATCTCATCTGACAATCTGAATACCTCGAAAACGAGGATAATGTAACCTTGAAAACCGGGGGCGGCGTAGAGGCCACCTTCTCGGCTTCTGATTCCTGAGAGACTTTCATCAAGATTGATGAAAATCCATCCAGTGATGAGAGATATGACTAGAACCTCGATTGCGATTCCCAGTAGTCCCATCCTATCGCGAAGTGTCGTCTTAAATGTTCTCGCTGTTTGAAATTTGACTTCCCTCACGAAGCGCGATACGGTATCCTCTTGAGGAAGAATCTTGATGTCATTCGATGTGATGGAGGCTTCCCAAACCTTACTGGTGTCAGCGACTCTGTCTAACTTCCAAGCACCTTTTAGCGTCTCTACTCTCGCGTTCGTAGCACGATGGAGCTGATGGGTCCTAGAATCGATGGCCGCAAGGTCAATCACAAATTCAGCTGGATTGACCAGCGACGGCAAAGGATGACCGAGCCTTGTAAAATAGCCAACGCATTCGTCCATAGGCCCTGAGTATATCAGAGACCCCTGTGCTAGAATGACAACCCGATCAAACAGACTCCAGATTTCCGACCGAGGCTGATGAAAGGTTCCAACGATAGTTCGACCTTTGGAGGTAAGTCGTTTCAAAGCTTGCGTGAGTCCGTATGCATTTGTTGCGTCCAGACCAGTGGTGGCCTCATCACAGAAGAGCACCGACGGGTTGGCGAGCAGCTGTACCCCCAGGCTGACCCTTCTTTTCTCGCCGCCTGAGCAACCCCGTCTATCATCGCCAATGACGGTGTCAGCGCAGCCTTCAAGGTTTAGTTCCTGGATAACAGAGTCCACGAGCTCCATGTGCTCTTGGCTGGACTTAACGTACGCGGCTCGGAGGCCCGCAGCGTACCAAAGAGTCTCCCGCACTGTCAGGGAGGGAAGCAGACCGTCCGTTTGCACCAAATATGCCATTCTAAATCGACACGGCTTTAGTGACTTGTTGTATAGTATCTGGCCAGATGATTCGATGCCATTTCCACGAAATCTTCCTGCCATTGCGTTCAAGAGGGACGTCTTGCCGCTACCACTGGCTCCTAGGATTGCAGTGAGGCTGCAATGAGGTATACGAATGTTAAGATCATCGAGAATTCGGTGACTCGATAGTTGTTGTTCGGAAGTTCCTTTCGGAGCCCAAATTGACAGCCTTGGTCGTGGGCGCATGAACGTAATAGTGAGATTCTCGACGTCGAGGCTGACTGGGTGGACCCCGTGTGCCAAGTGGCTTGAGGCCATGTTCTAAGGGATTATTGTTCTTGAGTGTACTGAGCGATCATTCTTGGAAGCCGAACGATCCAGTATGATAGCTCCACAAGACTGACCTTTCTCAAGGGAAGTTTTGCTTAAGGCTCATTCAAGAACTCCTGGAGAACTCCACTTGATGGGTGGCAACAGTCCCAGAGCACGCCCAATTTTCAAGAATTCTTCAATGGTCGTAAGTCAACTAGCATACCGGTTACTCGCTTTTCCAGCTTATTGTTGAGAGCTGCCTGAAACAATCCCATAGAATCAACAAGAAACGCCGCCGAAGAAAAGCTCAACCAGAAGGGGCAGGCAAAACGCGTGAGACATCTCTGCCCAATGAGTGTTTGCCGAGCCTAGACACGTGTTCAACGTTGTTCAACCGGGAGGTTCCATAGCCGAAACATGCATTTCACGCTATTAGCACCCACTTTGAGTCA
>NW_006916480.1:0-14902 GCF_000464535.1 Endocarpon pusillum Z07020 | reverse complement strand
AGCAAGCAACCTGGTCCGTAAGCAATAGCTTCGTAGGTACAGTAATTATGCCGGAGCTTAATTACATAGTACCTTAGTCTTTGGCCCCTTCCCAAAACTAAATTAGCGTAGACTCCAACCGCTGGGTATCTACTCGGGGCGCCAGTCCCCATTCGCCCAACCCTCCTGCTTCTTCTGAGAGAACATTGAAAAACTGATGGTAGTCCTTACGCATCTACCATCTGAACTTCCATGGACGCAATCAAGACCTACATTCCAGCGATCTGAACTCCAGACTTCCTTGGCCGACGCTCAACATGTTCGCACAGCTATCGGGAGTCATCTTTCCAGGGACTTTGAGAGCGCAACAAACACTTCAGCTGGTCTCCTTCTATTATAGCGCCATTGGCCTCGTCGTCGCCTGGGCTTCTTGGAGAATATGGACCTTTACGGTTCGACCAGCGCTCTACCCCGATGAACCAAAGCAGCTGCCGTATGCCATACCATGTACGTACTTATCACAGATGTTTTCACGGAGCATGAGCTTAACACTTATGACAGTTATAGGTACGTTGTCTGCCCAGCACTTGCTTGTGCTCCTGGCACTGATTGCACTTCCTATTAGGACATGTTGTAGGTTTTATGAAGGATCATAACCGTGTCTTTGACTGTGGGCGGTACGTCTTGGATGACTATTTCAGGATGGAACGTGCAATGCTGAGATTTTCTGTCTGACTAGCGAGTATTTTGGCAACACCAGAGAGCCTTTCTCGTTGACGATCATGGGTGAGACCATCTATGTTGTCTCCTCTCCCCGGGACATTCAGACAATCTACAAAAAACCGAAGGCCATATCATTTGACCCATTCATCCAGCAAGTCCTAGCAAACCATGGCGCAACCCCAGCCACCATTGACAAGATGTTTGGGAGTTCATTATCGGCTTCTGGTCGCAAAAATCTCATGGACCAGTCTCACGACGATTGGAAGTTTCAGCTGCAACCCGGTGAACAGTTAACAATCCTGCAGACGAAGTTTCTCAATAACATCGAATCGTACCTTCAATGGGACAATCTCCCACCCAAGGCGATCTTGTCTTCCTCAGAGTCACAAGCGACTGTCTCACTTTGGGCACTGTGCGGCGAGACGCTTCTGAGAGCTGCCACAAGGGGCTTCTTTGGAGATCGAATTTTTGAGATCGCCCCTGGAATCTTGGACGCCATCTACGCGTTTGACAAGGATAATTGGAAACTTAACTACCAGTATCCATACTTCGCGGCCAAAGAAATGTACGATGCAAAGAAGAAGGGTGTCGAGTGTATTCAGGCCTATTTCAGGACATCTGAAAGAGATAAGGAAGAGACATCTTGGATCATGAGGACCTTACATACCAACTTTCGCTCACTGGATATCCCGGAATGGGAATGCGCCAGCTTGGTGTGGATGATATTCTGGGTGTAAGTGAAATTAGATGGTCTCCCATCTTCATGCCTTGCTGACCATCCTAGCTCCAATTCAAACGCATTCAAATTGTGTTTCTGGTACATCGCACATCTTGTACATGACACCACTCTTCTTCGAGCAGTCAAAGAGGAAACCAACCCGGCCTTCACAGATGACGTGGCTGATATGGACTATCTGCTTGAGAAATGCCCTCTCCTCGAATCCATCTACGAAGAGATCTTGCGCAGTCTCTCTGAAGCTATAGGAGCAAGGACAACTGTTTCCGATTCTGTTGTTGGAGACAAAGTCATGAAAGCTGGCACCAAAGTTCTGATGCCATATCGTCAGTTGCACCTCGACGCAGACGTCTTCGGTTCGGATGCTCGGACCTTCAACGCAACACGGTTTATGGAAAACAAGCAATTGTCCAAGTCCACCAACTTCCGACCCTTTGGAGGGGGTTCAACGATCTGCCCAGGCCGTTTCATCGTCCGGCGCGAGGCATACCTGTTCGTAGCAGTTCTCCTTCAGCGTTACGAGATAGCACTGGATGGTAGCCAAAATCTACCCAGGGTCAATGAACGGGTACCCACGGGTGGCATTCGAACACCACGGATGGAAGACGATCTACAAATCCGTCTGACCCGTATTCGGTAATGCATATCTAGTGGCTGGATACCGCATAGGATGATGAATGATCAATCACATCCATATTACCGTTCCGCCACCTGCACACGAATGATCCTGCTCAGTGTATCCATCAAATCAAATTAGTCAAACAGATTAGATTACACGCTTGACAAATTAAATTAAATCAGTGCTTTTGTCAAAACAAATTAACGTTTGTGAATTTGTTAAATCAGTCGAATTGTATGTGTAGAAGACAATTATAGGAATGCAGCTCAAAACGACATTCCTGGAGAAGGGCTCTAAAAATGACGCGGCATTGGTCCTTAGCAATTTAGCGGATGATTTATTACTACAAGGATCATCAGAGGGCTTAAATGACCATAATTTAACCGTCATTTAACAATAATTTCGAGGAAAAAACGTCCAAAATAGTATAATTTCATTAGTTTTTAGAAGCTTGGCTGCATACTTCTATGTAAACTAGATTACATCACGATTAGGCTCAAACTAAGCACACATTGATGGTAATTTAGGCATAGCTTTCAAAGGGCTTCATTCTGTTAAGTAGGAGAAATTTAATGTTCCTCTTGCCAAGGCTGCAATATAATTTTGACGCTAAATTCATTTAAACTCACAGGAATCCTAAACCGCTTAGGGCAAGAGTAACTACCTTATCAGGGACATGAGACATACATTTAACTTGATTTGATAAATCAGTCAGAGTAGATTAGGCGTTTTGATTACATAATCAGAGAAAACTGGGGTCTTGATTTGCTTTGTTTGATTTGATGGATACACTGAATTCCTGCTCCTGTGCGTCAGCAAAGAGTTTATTGGCATCTTCACGTAACATGCAGGTTAGAGGTGTGATTGCGGCTCAGCAAACATCCAAATCGCAGCCTTGTAATCCTGTCTCGCTACCATTTCCAACGTGATCAAGCTACGGAAGATGCGATTCGCGGTGTTTTGGCCCAAAGGATTTTGTTGAATCCAAGTTAATGAAACAAGACCCACTTAATCTACAGTCATGGTGGCAAGGTTCATCATCCTCTCAGCAGCAGAGACATTTTGTTTTTAGCTAGTTTGCTTATTCAAGCCCCACTCACAGGAATTCCCCCCACTGTAAGTGGGTTCCAGAGGGATCCACCCATTGGGCCACGGCTAGTAGAGATAACTGACATGTAGCCAACAAGACACTCTTTCATCACCAACACCATGTACTAGGTGGATACCCGATCCGTAAAGCTGACTAGTTAGTCAGCCTCGTCCTCGGCCACCAATACCGCCAAGAATTCATCATCCCCACACTATCTGGGGTTAGCCATCGGCACAGGATGCACTGGCTAGTGGTAAAGAGACACTGCAACATGTAAAAGTAAGTATCATGCGCGTGCCGACACAGAACGGAAGCTACCTGGGATGCTGCTCTGCATAACAGGCACAACGACCTTAAGAGCCTTGCTCCAATACCATAACACGGTATAAAGAAGGAATATCAAAATCCCTATGGCAAACATTGAAGCTGAATCTTGTAGGCTCATAGTATACAAATGCGTCTCGTCGGGTGTATGTTAATCTTTGAGGTCGTCGAGTTCCAGGAAGATTGGTTGCAAATCTGGACTTCCTTAGCTGAGGTCGCAGAACTGTTTATAGAGCAAAAAAGTCCTCCACTAAAAAGCTATTCGTGCTTGCTCAGCTTCAGCCCCCATATGTGTCATGTCATCACAGTCGAGCACTGCATGTTTTAGTGGGCCATCCGGGCAGATTTTACAGTAACGTTAAAGCTATCTTTTGCTCTAGACTTTGCAATGTCTATCTGTAACTTCTATTTTTGTACCATTATTGTTAGAAATGGTCTTATATTATTAGCATTAAATATACACAATCCAATGACGAAGTTGGAAAAAGAATAATACAATTTTTGCAGCAGGCCTAACCAATAGATCACCTTGCCACGCACCGCCCCATGTTGGACCTGCCGGACCTGAAACAATTGGAAATCAAAAAGGTAAATTGTTATGATATTGGACTATCTTTCACCCTTATAGGTGTATCTCATTTAGTCTTGGAGGGTTCTGATTAGGATGTCTATCATCATAAGAACGTCCAACATGGGGCGAAGGGATACAACCTCATCGGATCATCGTTCAGGAGCCTAGATTCAGATAAGCCTCTGCCACAGCCACGAATCATGAGGATACAGCATTCTTATGGTGGAGATCAAATCAGGATCTCCCCAGTATCGAACCTTCTCAAAATCGATACAGATGGCATAAATAAGAGCTCAAGAGATACTTCACTACGCCCCCAGTCACAACTTCAGCTATGGCCAATCAAACAATGGCGCCGTCAATATCAACAGTTGAGTCTCTGCTTGACTCTCAATTGCAATCATTCTATTTCCTTCTTGCAGTGGCTGTTATGACTCGTGTTGGCACTGGTATGGCTTGCTGGATTGAAAAGCAGAGCAAGTTCAATGGAAAAGAGCCTCCCACAGTTCCATATTGGATCCCTGTTTTAGGCAGCCTACTTACATTCTTGGTTAATACGGACTCATTCATCATGAGCTCAGTGTGAGTTATTGTACCATATCTCGATATCAACGGATCAAACAAACTGATAGTGCTCTAGCAAATCATTCGGTCCTTCGACCCCTTTTCAGGTACAACTTGCAGGCATGAAGATATCGATTGTATCAGGTTTCAAGAACACTGAAGCCATTCTCAAGGCGAGCTCCAGGATGACCACTACCCCTGGGGCAATTTTTGCCCTGACACGTCTTCTTGGAACACCAAAATACATCATACCATTTTACCTGGCCGATGATTCAGGAATCGGGATCGACCCTCGTCCAGGTAGTAGAGTTGAGCCCCAGAACCGGGTCATCTATCATCAGCAGCGCAATGCTCACCGCTTCTTAAGTGGGTCAAGCCTGAAGGAGATGAACCGGAGGTATCTGGATACTCTCCAGCGCAATCTCCTCGACCTCAAAATACCTGATACCTGGATCGAACTGCCGGACCTATACTCTTTCATTCAACGTGAGGTGTTTCGGGCATCCGTTGAAGCAATGTGCGGAAGCTATATCCTCTCGCTCAATCCGACATTTATAGAGGACTTTTGGACATGGGACGCCAACGTCCCTACTCTTATCAGAGCGTATCCGAGGTGGCTTGCACCTACAGCCTATCGAGCAAGAGACAAGATGTTGGGGCATGTGAAGCGATGGCACGCATTTGCCAAAGAAAACTCCGACTGGACCAAGTTTGGACCCAACGATCCCGAATGGGATCCTTTCTGGGGCAGCAAGCTGGTCAAGGCTCGACAAACTTCCTGCCTTGAGACCAAAGTGATGGATGCTGATACTATTGCTTCTGAGGACCTTGGACTGATATTCGCGTAAGCGTCCCATGCCGCCATTCGGTCAACATCTTTGCAATTTTAGATAGAATGACACGTACTGACTTTGCACATCTAGAGGAAACACCAATGCAGTACCCGCGATTTTCTGGCTATTCTTCCATATCCTGGAAGATCAAAAGCTACAAGAACGTGTTGAGCAGATCATACGTTCAGACGATATTCTGATACCATCAGAAGCCGAAATGCTCAAATTGTATGATTCTCCGCTTCTGCAATCCATCTATGCCGAAACCCTCAGGCTGCGAGTTGGAATCGCGATTACTAGGACACCGGAACAGGAAGACTTCAACCTGGGGGCGTGGCGGCTTCGAAAAGGCCAACTCATCAGCTTGATGAGTCGGACAGCAGCCTTGGACAAAAGCGTTTGGAGCACCGGCAATCCGGAAAACTCGCATGCTTTGGATTCGTTCTGGGCAGAGAGGTTCCTGAGATACCCAGACGACCCTAAAAGCGGCCCCCTACGCGAAGCCACTGGAGCCAACACCACTACGGAAAGTGAAAAGTCAACGAGTGGTTCAAACGAGCCCAGGTATACCACGGGAGGCTTGTCAGGCGCGTGGATCCCTTACGGTGGGGGCAAGCGTATGTGCCCGGGCCGCCATTTTGCCAAGCAAGAGATTCTGGCCACACTCATCGTGATGTGCGTGTTGTACGACATCGAGCTTGTTTCCCACGACCTCAAAGATTTGCCCAAGGCAAATCTGAAGTACTATCCATTGGGCGGCCTGCCCCCAGACCGTAAGCTACCTGTTAGGATCAGGCGCCGTACATTAGGCCATAAGTGAGGTGAATGCCGTTTACGTCGTTGATTTTGCGATCGAAGGTCGCTTTTGAGAGACTCGAGTATAGTGATACGTATAGAATCTCCCCAATGCATCTGGTAGAGTTCGAGGAGGGTAGTAAATGGATTGGAGGATGCCTATTAGCATGGGTGCGGCTTCACTCGATTGGATGCTCGATTGGACCTGGTCCTGGCTGTACATCCTTCCACGCCGCCGTGAAGTGGCTGGCGGATTCTGATGATCCTTTTTCATCCCCTCTGCGGCACAAGGAGTGATCTACTATGTACCTGGGGCTCCATCAGAGGAAAACCTCCACCTACAACAAGTCCGGATGTGGCATAAACGAGATAGATTTGCTTCGCGCAGCAATTAATCTTCGAAAGCACCGTGACACTGGGGACGAGGGTTGTATTCCTTCGTCTCCTGCCAGAGGGCCCATTTCAGCGTGCTATTAGCGGCAATGTTAGCAGGGAGGCTCTGTACCAAAATGTCAATTCGGTAATAGTAAGATACTAGTAGTAAGAATAGTGCTTATGAAATGCTCAGATCAACAGCACAACAGCGGCGTCAATATTAATAACAGGCAGTTGATTGGCAGCAGCAAATGATGCTGATGACTATGACGTCGTAACGTTGAGGCGTTGATTCCTGCGCTAAAGAGGGGCCGATGCAGGTGACGAAGAAACACCTCTATGACCAATAAGGCCAATTCGCTTGCCAGCACACTCTGTTAAAACCCAGTTCCTAGAGTAATAATATCCACTCCCTTCTAAGACTTCGGCCCCAAATCCTCCAAGAGTAAGGTTTTCTGGCTTGACTCGCGCGCTTTTGCTTCCACAGGTACTGACTCCTCGACCAGTGTAGTTGGTTGATTTTAAAGTCGCCCCCACGCGAACGTGTGTTGTACTACGGAGGGGGCCTGAAGTATTGTTAACTCGGCGCTAGTATCGTTACTTGCAAACCTGATTAGTACAAGACAGCTATGCCCAAATGAAGTTAAATGTAATAATTTGACCCATCAAAATGGATGCGGACTAAATAAGCTTTACAGTGACGAATCACAACACTATGTTTCGCTAATAAGTACTAGCTGCTCCTAGCATCGGACTAACAATACTTATGGCCCCCGCCCGTAGTACATGGTAGCGTCTCCTTGAAGGTTGCTGACTGAGCTGCAGGTAGGCCATCCTGCAGAGATTGTAATCCACTTATTCATCACATCAAACCTGAGACACACCAGCAGCACCCGACCCAATTTGTGCAAAGATAAGGTTAGGCCGCAGTGTCTTGGGCCATTACCACGTCAAACATGGCTAAAGGACCAGAGGACCACAATCTTGGTCCACATTGCTGTGCAAAAGATCCCTAGATACCTTATAAGGCCGATTCACTCCCGGCACACTCTGTGGGAACCCGGTTCCTAATACCATTCTATTCAACTCTCACTCTCTTCCGATACCTCGACCTCCTCAATCATGTCCGCTGCGGACTTTCAGGCTCTGGGAGTGGATATTTCAAAAATTCCAGCGCTCGCTCCACCTCCTGGAGTCATTCCGAATTTCGTGAACCCGGTATCTCGAGCTTATCAAGCTCAGATTGCGGTTGGAATATGTTTCCCTATCATGGCTGTTTTCGTGTTGCTCCGGGTATATTGTAAACTCTTCGTTACGCAAAATTGGGGCTTTGACGATTGTAAGGTCTCTGGAGATAAAGGCTCTGCTTCGCTGACTTGAAAGGGACAACTATGCTGGCAGTTGTAGGTCCAAAAGTTAGCGTTGGGTCTTCCTGATGCTAACATGGGTCTTAGGCAGTAGCATGTGCATTCCAGGGGCTTGGTCTATCAGGTTTGCCAACTATAATCCAGTCTGTTTTGTGTTTTGGCTAACAATCAAGTCATCGGGCACCCTTTGGGTCCTCACCAGTGGAATGTGCCATTGAGTGCATTCGACGACAATTTCCAGAAGGTTTGAGAAGGAAAAACATTGCCCTTGAGTAATATACTAACAGACGTTTCAAGCGGTCCCTGTCAGGCTCCCTCGCCTACCACTGCACAGCTACCTTAGTCAAATCGGCCATCTTGCTTCTCTATTTTCGCATTTTCAAGCCTAGCAAAGCCGCGCGACTCTTGATCTACGGAGGAATAGGCACGATCGTTGCCTTTTATTTGATCACGTTTATAACCAATCTGAGCCTCTGCGTACCTCGTGCCAGTGATGTAGGGGGCTGGACATCCGCCACTTCCCAGGCTCGCTGTGCTCTTCCGAACCAACGTCTTGCTTTAGGTTCAGGAATATTCAGCTTTATCAGTGATGTCTATGTTTTGTCGATTCCAATCTTCCTGGTCTCTGCCCTCCAACTGCCGCTGCGCCGAAAGATCGGTGTGGCGGCGATTTTTCTTACTGGAACAATGTAAGCGAAGTCCTGTTTTTTGGTTGGATTTTTCTAAACATTATCCACAGCGCATGTGCTTGCTCTCTGACCAGTTTAATATATCGGGTGAGATTCAACGGTCAGAAGGACTTTGCCTGGACGGCAGTTCCTGTGTATACATGGTCGTATGTTGCTCCATCGACTACATGCTGTTGGCTACTGACAGGGCCCAGGTTTGCTGAAGTCAACATTGGAATTGCCACTGGATGCATGCCAACCGTTGCGCCGTTGTTCCGCTCGGAAAGGCGGAAAGGCTTCAGAATTCCTGGACTGAGCTACTTCCGATCCCGCTTTAGCTCCAACCGCTCACGGCAGCCCCTCGTTCATGACCCTTCATACAGACCTCCATATCCAGAACACCCTGGTATGGGTGCTCTGAAGAATGGAGATAGCCACACCGAACTGGGAAGTGCTAGGAGTGTAGCTCAGGATTGGCCCTGAAAATAAAAGGCAAGATCCTGCATCGTGGGCAAGATATATTGGACATTGAACACTTTTCCTAAGGACAGTATCCTGTATAGCGGTCCAACGTTTACAGCTAGTCTTCGATGGGATTGATGAAAATGAAGCTCTCCGTTGAGTACGGTGGACCACTATTGAGTTGGCGCCACATCTAAAATTTTGGATCTTAAAGCTCCTTGTCGATCATTCTATCCCAACTTTCAGATCATCAATGCATGATACAGAGAGAGCACTCTCGTATAATACGATAGACTATTACTGATTTAAGGTCAATTTAAATTTTTACTCCGTAGATTTCTTCAATAGTGTGAAAACGTCATCCTATTGAGCATAGGCTACTGTGCTGCTATAGACTACTTGACTATCTAAGAGAGAATTCAGTTGTACTCCTGAATCCCCTAATAAGGATTTCCTGTGCCAAGACACAGAAAATTAGGTCACGTGGATTTAGCTGTACGGTACAGCTAATTCCTTACGCCGTGTTATGCAGGCGCCGCTACGAGTCCGCTATAGCCATAGGCGTATTACTCGACACTCTCACTCGGGCCGTAGTGTGCCAAGTGGCGGAAGGCGTGCTGGGAGAATAGAATAATGAAAAATGCCACTGTACAGATCTTCTTGATAGCTGTTTATCTAGTGTGCAGAGACGCTGTGAAGTGGCGTAGACCAGCTATAGAGAATGAAGCGAACAGTGTGTAGCACGCAGTAGTGCCAGAAGAAACTAGTGTGCAAAAACCAAGGTGGAACAAACTAGGAGAGACAGGGCGACAAGGAAGACGAAGATGCTACAGAATAGCAAAGGACGACTAACAAATAAGGAAGACAGTATTAGGACTATAGGCACAGAGATTAGTAAATAAAGATAATGTATAAAGAGTCTAAAGATGCTGCTAATTTAAGAGAATAATTAATAACTAAATATATTAAGAAATATTAATTATAATATTTTAGAATTAATAACTTTATAAGTACTTTTTTTTTTAATTTTATATATATTAGGGCTTACACGTGTGCCAAATTACCCTCTACAGCTAGCTAGAAGCTATATAACTGTCAAAATCGTGATTAGAAGGTCAACCTTACCTAGGGAGCAATGACACCGTTACTAGAGCCTGATAGTAGGCCTACAGAACGCAGGCAAGACGCAGGCGGGTTGTAATCAACACGCAGTATTTCTCTAAGTGAGGACTACAACACAAAAGAGGGACTATTACCTATAAAGGTGTAAACTAAGATAGAGGAATCACTTACTAATATTAAGGAGGGTCTTAAGAAAGAAGGGATAAGACTCTAATATCTGGATAAGCTAACAAGCATTATTAATTACGTTTTATTTGCGAATCGCTAGCTACTAACTAGGAGAATAGAGGCACACAACTAGAACAGATTAAGAAGATGCTATAATAGAAAGCTATACTCTTTAAGTAATTTAAAACAGAACTTATAAGCGTTATTATAGCTGCTATACTTATCGCCTACTAACGCTAAGGCGCCGGGTATTAATTAGTACTAGAGACGTTAATAAGGGGCATGCTTACTATATAAAAGCGACTCTAAGGCCCTTACTTGACTCTTTAGTCTTAGGATAGCACTCAACATAGACTAAAGATCTTACGCACTTATTGCGTACTTCTAACGTAACACGTGACATTATCCTAAGACTTTCCTTTGATTAAAAACAGTTGTTAAACTATCAATTACAAGAGATCTATATCTCTAAACCTGTCGCCAGCTCATCCTGGGTCGGTATTAATATTTGAGATCAGACTCGAGTTTAAAGCAAGCCTTTCTGACTTTCTTTGCACTTCTAACAAGGTTAAAGAAGATAAGGAGATTCAGACCTCCGAATTTAAATAAGCGAGATCCTTATACCTAGCGAATAAAAGAATAGGGCGCCCTGTATATATATATATAATGACTCTGTAGTTAAGACGAAGTATAAATATAAAGTCAATATACTCTAGAGCTGTCAGATAGCTACCCTGTTTAAAAGAGCTACTAACCTTTTCCTTACCTTAATAATTACAATATTCTTTAAGGTCTTATTGCCTTTCCTTTTTTGACTTATGTAATACTTTATTAGAGTTAGGCGATATATTAATAATAGTAATACTAACTAGTAACTAGTTACTAATATATGAAAACGTAAAGGCAGCCCTTTAGACTGCATTTAATATAGCTGCCTTTGACTTATCTAGCCTAACTAAAACTAATAACCCTATCCTCTTTGCTAAAAATAACTATCTTAATCCTATCTTACCTTTTAACCTTTCTAATCTTCTTGCTAGAGTAGCTTAGCTAAGAGTAATCATATTAACTAATCTTTAATCTAGTATTAATATTATTCTAATTAAGCTATAGCAACAAAGAGTATAAGAATAAGCTCTAATTAACTAGACGGCTAAGAGGGTCGCCTTAAAGCTAGCGAAAACAGCAAATACTAATGCTTACTTAGCCTACTAAATTTTGGAGAACATTATATAGCTTACTACTACTGGCTAGAAGTTAGAGAAACAGAATACAGCTTTATAAGAACGAAATATAACTTTGCAGGAGCAAATTACTAACCTAATAAAGCAGCTAACTTATTATTAAGCGTCTATATATTAGGCGCCTGCCTTCTTAATATCTTTTATATATTCTAACCTATATATAAAGATAATAGCTAGCTTATAACAGAAGGCTACTCTTATAAATCCTCTTCTAAAGATAGAGCGTACTTTAAACCTGTTATTAATCTTTTTTTTGTCACCTCTTCTAAGGCTTATTCTAACATAAACACAGAATTATCACCCTTATAAGACTAGCTTCTATAAGCTAAGAAATAAGAGAGCCGGCATAAAGCCCTTTAGGTTAACTTCTTTCTTGCCTCTTACTATTAAGAATCTTTGCAAGGGTATTCCTAAGACCTTTAGTAGCCTAAGCAGCCCTAAGGATATCCTAATTAAAGATTAGATTTATAAGACTTGTTCTCTTATTAGCCTTTTTTCTTAGGACGACTTATAAGTTATAAGATTTGTTACTAGCCTTGTAAAGGGCCTTATTAGAGACCATATCTATAAGCGCCTTAAACTAATATTACTATACCTTATTTAGATGCCTAAGAAGATCTTTATTATTATAAAGTAAGCCTTTAGAGAAAGTAATATACTATATTAATAACGTGCTAAGGCGGCCTATACTGCCTTATATTAGAGTGACTAATTATTTAATACTTTCTAGGCTGACTTTATATATTTAGCATTACAGATCAGCAAGTCTAGCTAGGATTAATATAAGGACCTGCAGGAAAAGATGTCTGCTGAACTCCTTCGTGAGATAAGGGATCAGACTTTCTATAACGCCGGCACTATAGCTTATTAGGTTATAGAGCAAGAGAACTGGCTTATACTAATTTGTAGAAAAGAGAGAGAAGAAGAGTGAATCCGCAACTGTGCTTGACTCAATAGCCTGAGGCCTAATACCAGGCGCCCAGAAGCCAGGACTACGCCAGGTAAGGCGTATCTGTTCCCTTTGGCCCTGACAGCAGGCCTACTATGACGCTCTCTTACTTCTTCTCTTAGCTAGGCTACTGGCTCAAAATCAAAGCGCGTGAGTTTTAAGAAGGATGATATAGTAACTTGTTTTTACTGTAACAAGCCTGGCTATATGAAACCTAACTGCCCTAACCTTTACATTAGTAAGATTAAAGAGGCAGAATCTGACTTCGGAGATGAGTCCTTTAGCTCTAACGAGGAATTCACAGAGTTAGAAAACGAGATGCCTTAGGCGAAATTGTAGTCTTGAGCTATTATAAGAGCGTACCTGTTAGGCTTAACTAGCTTATTAGAGGGCTATCTCTTATTATAGTATTTAATCTTAAAGATACAGATAATAAGGTTCTTTATCTTTGTGCTTTAATAGATAAAATAAAGCTAATATATATATTCTAATTAATAGAAAGATCGCTTAGGCTACCCCTTAATAGCTTAATATCTTTCTTATTTTTCTAAAGAGAGCTATCTTACTAATTAGATTTAATAGTTAGTCTAGCAGACTAATTAATTATCTGCTTCTTGTTATAGCCTAGATTTATAGCTATACTCTTATTAATATTTTGCTTTTAGCTACTAACCTTAGCTCTTATAATGTTATTCTAGGCTATAAATAGCTAGCTAAGCACAATATCCTGCCGGATTATAAGAGGAATAAGATATATTAGCTAGAGGACTACTAAGTACAGAAATAGTATAATACTTATAAAGATAGGCTATTTAAGAAGGATATTTAATATTATAGCCCTAAAGTTAGCTTTAATAATGCTAGCAAGGCTAGGACTTAGTTTCAAAAAGCTATATAAGAACAGCATTAGTATTATTAATATTGTAAAGCGGAGCTTAAGTTACTTCTTTCTGATAAAGCTGATAAGAGCCTTAGTCCTGACTCTAATCTAGATAAGGCTAACATTAATAACAAGATAATCTCTGTAAATCTTGTAGATGCTATAGCCTTTCGTATTAGTAGTAAGTAAAATAGTATAATACTAGGGACGATTACATTAGATAGCATTGATTATAAGCTTCAGAAATAAGGCCGCCCTGCTCTCTGCTAAGTCAGCCGAGTTCAGATAGCTAATGATAACAAACAAGATGCCCTTAGTAATCTTAGACCTTGTTCTAATAATCTTGAGTCTATCCTCGGCCATCTTCCTTTATATCTCTGCAACCAAGTAGCCACCTTCTTAAGAGTAGCTACAGATACTCTGCCTTAGCACTATCTGTTTAACTATAAGCTGCGCTTTGACAAGGAACCAGAGATAAAGATGTTACATCTGTACAAGATATTAACTCAAGAGCTTACAGTTATAAGAGAGTATCTAATAAAGAACTAAAGAGCCCGGACAGGCGGAGCGAAAGAGAAGATGGATGACCATGCTCGTGACCATCAGTCTGCTGGTTGCCTTCAAGAACGATGCGGTTGGCTTCATTGCTGGTATGCTTTGTCATTGGAACCTCTGATCTCTAAGACCCTGTTATAGTTAGCTTAAGTAATAATCTTTACAAAGCTTAATGTTAAGCAATACAGCTTTAGCTGATACAGCTATATAGCTAACAACCTCTTTGCAGGGCAGCGTAAACTGCCGCAACTGCTAAAAGGATTTAGCTATACATGTATAGCCAAATCCTAAAGTAGCTTAGCGCTACTCTAGCGCGTTACGTGCCCTGATTTCCTATGCTATAGCACAGAAAATCCTATTTAGGTAGTTACTAAAAAATCTAGATAGAAGAATATATAACATCACAGAGTAAGAACTTTAACAGGTTATAAGCCCGGCTTTGTGATCACTGAATAAGTAAGCAAGGAGGCAGCTCTAGCAAGCTTTACTTCTCTTAAATAGGTTAGATAAGCTCCTATCTAGCTTATCCTATCCTTCCTTTAATTGAATAAGTATGCTAGGCTGCTAAACTGCTACATCCTTCCTTTAGTGCTCTCTGTTACACTTATTCTGTTTAAGCTAAACTCTATTTATGCTCTACTTTATTTACTAGCTATTATATAAGCTAATTAACTTTATTTATAAAAGGGAGACTTAAAACATCTAGAGAAGGCCTAAGAAGCTTCTCTGTTAAGCTTATTCTATTAAGAGGAGAGAGACCTTAGATAATAAAGCTATTTCTCTATATTGTATCTAATTTATAGAATTTGTTAAAGTAGCTATAAAAGTATAATAAAATTAGTATTCTTTCTTCCTTAGCTATTTAGTTATTTCTCTTA
>NW_006916479.1:0-4771 GCF_000464535.1 Endocarpon pusillum Z07020 | reverse complement strand
GATTTATATAATAAATCTAAAATAGGTTAAAAGGAAAAAAAAAATTTAATTAAAAAGATTCTTAATTAATAATAAATTTAAGATAATTTAATTTAATTAAATTAAAAGACAACTTTATAAAAGTTAAAGTTAATTAAATTTAATTAATTAAGGCAGACAGATTAATTTCTTTATTATAGCTTATTTATAGAATATATATTTATTTATATCTATGCTAACTGCGTTATGCCTACTACTTATATATAATACTTTACTAGGCTTCTACCTTACCTGATTTAGGACCTTTAATACATCTAGCTAATAATGTATATATATTATATAGATATCCACTACTAAGCAGCTTTATATTTTGTATAGCGCTCAAGTTATTACGCTCTAAAAGTTACAGACCTATTATACCTAGAATCTCTTTACATATTACTGTAACTAGACTTATAATCTATTAGAAATAGATAGGGCAGAAGCAGTATATTGCTATAGTGTGACTAGAGAGATTATACATTCTATTTAGAATAAGGGCAGATACTTATATATTTATACTAACGTATACTATTACTTAGCGAGACAGTTTTTCGCGCAAGGCGTTCAGCAATACTCAAATTCGAACAGTTATAGCTCTATTAAAATAGCTCGAATTAGACTTAAACAAGGAGCATTCTATTTAGCAGGCCTTAAATAACGTTGATCTAAGCCTATTTGACTTAGTTCGTAAAGCTGCAAGCTATTACAATGTTCCAAATTTGACCCTGGCCTATTAACGCGCAGGGCAACCCTCTATAATAGAAACTGATCGCATTTCACAACGGCTATCAAAACAAGAAGAAAAAGTGCTAATTCAATACTTCTGAGACCTACAAAGGCAGTATTTATGCCTGAATTACGCTTAAATTCAAAATTGCTACTTAGTAAAAATTGCTACTTAGTAAAAGGGATAAGATTCAATTAAGTAAACACTATATAGAGCGTTTAATAGCTCGCCATTCAGAGCTTAAAACGCGACGAAATCGACTAATAGATATCAAACGACTCATGGCCCTTGATTCTAGCGTTATTAAATGCTTTTTTGCTGAATTTGAATAGCTCCGCAGCTAATACATAGTTGAGCCGCAAGATATTTATAATATAGACGAGATAAGGTTTCAGATAAGGCAAATAGCGTCGAAATACAGTATTAGTATAAAAGTATCTGATTAACCTTACTTTTATACCCTACTAATATTATTAACTCTCTTTATATAAATTACTATAGTAAGATATATATCACAGCTGCTATACTTGTCGCCTACTAGCGCTAGAGTGCCGGGTATTAATTAGCACTAGACATTAGTAAGGGGCATGCTTGTTATATAGAAGCGACCCTAGGGCCCTCACTGTCGACTCTCTAGTCTTAGGATAGTACTTAACATAGGCTGAAGATCTCGCGTACTTGTCGCCTGCTTCTAACGTGACACGTGACATTATCCTAAGACTGCTCTTTGACTAGAAACGGTCGTTAAACTATCGACTGCAAGAGATTTGTATCTCTAGACCCGTCGCCAGCTCATTCTGGGTTGGTATTAACATTCGAGGTTAGACTCGAGTTTAAAGCAAGCCTCTCTGACACCCTTTGCACCTCTAACGAGGTTAAAGAAGACAAGGAGATTCAGACCTCTGAATTCAAATAAGCGGGATCCTTATACTTAGTAAGTAAAAGAACAGGGCGCCCTGTACGCATATATATGACGACTTTGTGGTTAAGGCGGAGTATAAACATAGGGTCGACATACTCTAGAGCTGTCAGATAGCTGCCTTGTTTAAAGAGGCTACTAACCTTTTCCTTATCTTGATAATTGCGACACTCTTTGAGGTTTTATCGTCTTTCCTTTTTTGACTTACATAATACTTTATTAGAGCCGGGCTACGTATTAATAATAGTAATACCTACTAGCGACTAGTTGCTAACATACGAGAACGTAAAGGCAGCTGCCTAGTTTAATATAGCTGTCTTTGACCTATCTAGTCTAGCTAGAATTGATAACTCTACCCCTAATGCTAAGACTAATTATTAAAACTTTATTCTATCCTTTGACCTCTCTAATCTTCTTGCTAGAGTAGCTTAGCTGAGAGTAATTATACTAGCTAATCTTTAATCTAGTATTAATATTATTCTAGTTAAGCTATAGTAACAAAGAGTGCAAGAACAAAGCCACCTTAACGCAGAAGGAAGCTAAGACATAGGAGAGAACTTAGACGCTGTTAGATCTAACAAGGATAAAAGTAGCTGCTATAAAGGACATTAAGAGCCTTAACGTTATAGCAGAAGTTGTTAAGGAGAACCAGGAGAGCCTAACCCTAACAGAGGCACGTTAGCTAGCTACAACAGGATCAGGCGAGGATAATCTGCGTATATACTTACTTTGCTAAATCTACTTATAAATAATTATAGCACACTTAGGTTAGGCAAAAACGCGTACTTTAGTAGCTAGGCTATATTAATGGCCTTATTAAAATAGTAATATAATATATTATGTTGCTAACTATTATAAATACTGTCAATCTTATAAGCTACGCAATAAGACACCTAGTCTTCTGTATTCTTTATCTGTCCTTTTTTAACTATAAAACGATCTCTTAATAGATTTCTATATAACTAATACTATTAGTAATAAATATAACGCTATCTTTGTAGTAATAGATCAGTTAAGCAAGAGACATATTTACTTACTAATAAAAAAAATAGTTACTACAACTACTACAGCTAATCTCTTTTATAAGTACGTATAGTGATTCAAAGGATGCCTAAAGACTATTACTAGCGATAAGGAACTATAGTTTATTAGCACCTTTCTCAATAAGCTATCTCGCCTCTGTTATATCAAGCTTAAGTTGTTGACATCAGCTCATCCCTAGACGGACAGCTAGACGGAAATCATTAACTAGATTATTAATACAAGGCTTCGACTATTCGTAAACCACTTCTAAGACGACTAGGCTTATCTTTTACTAGTACTAAATGCCGCAGGGTTAGCTCTAGTTTATAAATCTATAGAACTGACACCTTACATAATTAAGTATGGCTAAGAACCCCGCCTAGATTTTAACTAGATATAGATGAGTGACAGCTCATGCTAGAATGCGCAAGAAAGAGCTACTCAAGAGCAGGTAAGGAAGCACTTACGTTATATTAACAAGGCAGTAAGCTAGGCTAGAATAAATATGACCTCAGCTCAAGCTTAGCATGCTTGTTAAGCTAATAAGAAACGTCGCTCGCCTAATTTCTAATCAGGAGACCTTATATTCGTTATCAAGAAGTTGTAGAGAACAGATAGGCCCTTAGATAAGCTAGACTATCCTATTGCAGGCCCCTTTCGTATCTTAGAGATAATTAGTCACTCCTACAAGCTAGAGCTCCCGTCCTCTTATTATATCTTGCTAGTGCTATACGCAGATTAGCTACATAAGGCAGATAATAATCCTCTCTTTAGCCAGATCCCTACTTCACCTCTTATAGTTAAAGTCAACAAAGACCTTAAGTAAGAAGTTAAGAGAATTCTGTTATTAAGAATTAATAAAGGTTGGCTGGAATACAAGATATAATAGTAAGGATAGGACCCTAATAATATATAATATCCTGCTGGCAACCTACAGAACGCTTCTCTAACGTTACAAGCTTATTATAACGCATACCCACAGGAAGCTAGTCCACTTAAGCGACTCCAGCACTAGCTTGACAGCGCTCTGCAAGATAAGTCACCTTCAGAGCACCTAGATAATAATAAAGCAGCCACTTAAGAAACCAGGAAAACAAGATAACACGCATTATAATACTATTGGCTTAATCTTGTTACTAGCTTAAACACCGCTAACTTGATTATATGTTTCCTTGTTATTCTGTAGATCTTCTTTTATTTATATTTCTCTCTTTAGATACTAGTAACTATATAGCAGGAGAATATATTAGGCCGGTGTGCTGTGCTATTATGCTATGCTTGTTTTATTATATGCTGCTACTATATGCTACTGCTGTTTTATTTTTCTTCTTATTAGACATAAAGGCATATTAAGTCTTTTAGAAGGGGGGTAATGTTATAGCTGCTATGCTTGTCGCCTGCTAGCACTAGGGCGCCAGGTATTAATTAGCATTAGACGTTAGTAAAGGGCATGCTTATTATATAGAAGTAACCCTAGGGCCTTTACTGTTAACTCTCTAGTCTTAGGATAGCACACTTAACTAAGCTAAAGATCTCGCGCACTTATTGCCTGCTTCTAACGTAACACATGACAATATAAACTCTTTAGATTCTAATGAAAAACAGCTTAAAATATTCACTAATATTCAGAGATTAAGGCTAGCCTAATTTTCTAAAATAGGTAATCGATATTCAGAATCTGGTATATTATCCTTTAGTTATAATGATTATATTTACTCTATTATCTATGCTTTTAACAAGATTAGCTATAGCTTCTTCTTCTATAGCATCCTAACCCTTATAAATTACTCTAAATAAGTGTTAATAATCCTCCTCTGATTTGCTTATATTAATTAGCTCTAGGTAATAATTATTAATTCATTGCTTAAGTTGCGTCTAGAGGTGTTTAATTAGGTTAAGATCAGGACTATAAGCCAGCTATTTGATTAATTTTATGCCCTCCTCTTAAAGATAAATAATAATCTTCTTTACAGTATAGATTCAGGCATTATCTTATATGAATTTGCGCCTTGGTTTATATATCCGAGGCATCTATTTATAAAGCACTGCTAGATAAGAGTTAGCAATATATCCTGACTTCT